>NC_091223.1:20988684-21268684 GCF_040958095.1 Procambarus clarkii | reverse complement strand
TACATAATGAAATGGGTATCTTTATCATTTCATAAGAAAAAAATTAGAGAAAATATATCAATTCAGGAAAACTTGGCTTATTAGGCAAATCGGGCCTTGCATAGTAGGCTGAGAAGTGCGTTCTGGCTATTAGGTACGACATATATATATATATATATATATATATATATATATATATATATATATATATATATATATATATATATACATGTCGTACCTAGTAGCCAGAACGCACTTCTCAGCCTACTATGCAAGGCCCGATTTGCCTAATAAGCCAAGTTTTCAAGAATTCATTGTTTTTCGACTACCTAACCTAACCTAACCTAACTTTTTCTGCTACATAACCTAACCTAACCTATAAAGATAGGTTAGATTAGGTTAGGTAGGGTTGGTTAGGTTCGGTCATATATCTACGTTAATTTTAACTCCAATAAATTAAAATTGACCTCATACATAATGAAATGGGTAGCTTTATCATTTCATAAGAAAAAAATTAGAAAAAATATATGAATTCATGAAAACTTGGCTTATTAGGCAAATCGGGCCTTGCATAGTAGGCTGAGAAGTGCGTTCTGGCTACTAGGTACGACATATATATATATATATATATATATATATATATATATATATATATATATATATATATATATATATATATATATATATATGTCATACCTAGTAGCCAGAATGCACTTCTCAGCCTACTATGCAAGGCCCAATTTGCCTAATAAGCCAAGTTTTCATGAATTAATTGTTTTTCTACTACCTAACCTACCTAACCTAACCTAACTTTTTCGGCTACCAACCCTAACCTAACCTATAAAGATAGATTAGGTTAGGTTAGGTAGGGTTGGTTAGGTTCGGTCATATATCTAGGTTAATTTTAACTCCAATAAAACAAAATTGACCTCATACATAATGAAATAGGTAGCTTTATCATTTCATAAGAAAATAAATAGAGAAAATATATTAATTCAGGAAAACTTGGCTTATTAGGCAAATCGGGCCTTGCATAGTAGGCCGAGAAGTGTGTTCTGGCTACTAGGTACGACATATATATATATATATATATATATATATATATATGTCGTACCTAATAGCCAGAACGCACTTCTCAGCCTACTATGCAAGGCCCGATTTGCTTAATAAGCCAAGTTTTCATGAAATAATTGTTTTTCGACTACCTAACCTACCTAACCTAACCTAACCTAACTTTTTCGGCTACCTAACCAAACCTAACCTATAAAGATAGGTTAGGTTAGGTTAGGTAGGGTTGGTTAGGTTCGGTCATATATTTACGTTAATTTTAACTCCAATAAAAAAAAATGACCTCATACATAATGAAATGGGTAGCTTTATCATTTCATAAGAAAAAAATTAGAAAAGATATATTAATTCAGGAAAACTTGGCTTATTAGGCAAATCGGGCCTTGAATAGTAGGCCAAAAAGTGAGTTCTGGCTACTAGGTACGACATATATATATATATATATATATATATATATATATATATATATGTCGTACCTAATAGCCAGAACGCACTTCTCAGCCTACTATTCAAGGCCCGATTTGCCTAATAAGCCAAGTTTTCATGAATTAATGTTTTTTCGTCTACCTAACCTACCTAACCTAACCTAACCTAGCTTTTTTTGGCTATCTAACCTAACCTTACCTATAAATATAGGTTAGGTTAGGTTAGGTAGGGTTGGTTAGGTTCGGTCATATATCTACGTTAATTTTAACTCCAATAAAAAAAAATTGACCTCATACATAGAGAAAAGGGTTGCTTTATCATTTCATAAGAAAAAATTTATAGTAAATATATTAATTCAGGAAAACTTGGCTTATTAGGCAAATCGGGCCTTGAAAAGTAGGCTGAGAAGTGAGTTCTGGCTACTAGGTACGACATATATATATATATATATATATATATATATATATATATATATATATATATATATATATATATATATATATATATATATGTCGTACCTAGTAGCCAGAACTCACTTCTCAGCCTACTATTCAAGGCCCGATTTGCCTAATAAGCCAAGTTTTCCTGAATTAATATATTTACTATAATTTTTTTCTTATGAAATGATAAAGCAACCCTTTTCTCTATGTATGAGGTCAATTTTTTTTTATTGGAGTTAAAATTAACGTAGATATATGACTGAACCTAACCAACCCTGCCTAACCTAACCTAACCTATATTTATAGGTAAGGTTAGGTTAGGTAGCCAAAAAAAGCTAGGTTAGGTTAGGTTAGGTAGGTTAGGTAGACGAAAAAACATTAATTCATGAAAACCTGGCTTATTAGGCAAATCGGGCCTTGAATAGTAGGCTGAGAAGTGCGTTCTGGCTATTAGGTACGACATATATATATATATATATATATATATATATATATATATATATATATATATATATATATATATATATATATATATATATATATATATATATATATATATATGTCGTACCTAGTAGCCAGAACGTACTTCTCGGCCTACTATGCAAGGCCTGATTTGCCTAATAAGCCAAGTTTTCCTGAATTAATATATTTTCTGTATTTTTTTCTTATGAAATGATAAACCTACCCATTTCATTATGTATGAGGTCAATTTTTTTTTATTGTAGTTAAAATTAACGTAGATATATGACCAAACCTAACCAACCCTACCTAACCTACCCTAACCTATCTTTATAGGTTAGGTTAGGTTAGGTAGCCGAAAAAGTTAGGTTAGGTTAGGTTAGGTAGGTTAGGTAGTCGAAAAATAAGTATTTCATGAAAACTTGGCTTATTAGGCAAATCGGGCCTTGCATAGTAGGCCGAGAAGTACGTTCTGGTTATTAGGTACGACATATATATATATATATATATATATATATATATATATATATATATGTCGTACCTAGTAGCCAGAACACACTTCTCAGCCTACTATGCAAGGCCCGATTTGCCTAATAAGCCAAGTTTTCATGAATTAATATATTTTCTCTAATTTTTTTCTTATGAAATGATAAAGCTACCCCATTTCATTATGTATGAGGTCAATTTTTTTTATTGCAGTTAAAATTAACGTAGTTATATGACCGAACCTAACCAACCCTACCTAACCTAACCTAACCTATCTTTATAGGTTAGGTTAGGTTAGGTAGCCGAAAAAGTTAGGTTAGGTTAGGTTAGGTAGGTTAGGTAGTCGAAAAACAATTAATTCATGAAAACTTGGCTTATTAGGCAAATTGGGCCTTGAATAGTAGGCTGAGAAGTGCGTTCTGGCTACTAGGTACGACATATATATATATATATATATATATATATATATATATATATATATATATATATGTCGTACCTAATAGCCAGAACGCACTTCTCAGCCTACTATTCAAGGCCCGATTTGCCTAATAAGCCAAGTTTTCATGAATTAATGTTTTTTCGTCTACCTAACCTACCTAACCTAGCTTTTTTGGCTACCTAACCTAACCTTACCTATAAATATAGGTTAGGTTAGGTTAGGTAGGGTTGGTTAGGTTCGGTCATATATCTACGTTAATTTTAACTCCAATAAAAAAAAATTGACCTCATACATAGAGAAAAGGGTTGCTTTATCATTTCATAAGAAAAAAATTATAGTAAATATATTAATTCAGGAAAACTTGGCTTATTAGGCAAATCGGGCCTTGAATAGTAGGCTGAGAAGTGAGTTCTGGCTACTAGGTACGACATATATATATATATATATATATATATATATATATATATGTCGTACCTAGTAGCCACAACTCACTTCTCAGCCTATTATGCAATGCCCGATTTGCCTAATAAGCCAAGTTTTCATGAATTAATTGTTTTTCGACTACCTAACCTACCTAACCTAACCTAACCTACCTTTTTGGGCTACCTAACCAAACCTAACCTATAAAGATAGGTTAGGTTAGGTTAGGTAGGGTTGGTTAGGTTCGGTCATATATCTACGTTAATTTTAACTCCAATAAAAAAAAATTGACCTCATACATAATGAAATGGGTAGCTTTATCATTTCATAAGAAAAAAATTAGAAAAAATATATTAATTCAGGAAAACTTGGCTTATTAGGCAAATCGGGCCTTGCATAGTAGGCCAAAAAGTGAGTTCTGGCTACTAGGTACGACATATATATATATATATATATATATATATATATATATATATATATATATATATATATATATATATATATATATACACATATATATATACATATATATATATATATATATATATATATATATATATCTATATATATATATATATATATATATATATATATATATATATGTCGTACCTAATAGCCAGAACGCACTTCTCGGCCTACTATGCATGGCCTGATTTGCCTAATAAGCCAAGTTTTCCTGAATTAATATATTTTCTCTAACTTTTTTCTTATGAAATGATAAAGCTACCCATTACATTACGAATGAGGTCAATTTTTTTTTTTATTGGAGTTAAAATTAACGTAGATATATGACCGAACCTAACCAACCCTACCTAACCTAACCTAACCTATCTTTATAGGTTAGGTTTGGTTAGGTAGCCGAAAAAGTTAGGTAAGGTTAGGTTAAGTAGGTTAGGTAGACGAAAAACAATTAATTCATGAAAACTTGGCTTATTAGGCAAATCTGGCCTTGCATAGTAGGCATAGAAGTAAGTTCTGGCTACTAGGTACGACATATATATATATATATTATTAAATATGACCGAAAAAGTAAGATTAATAATTCTAACACGAATTTTCTCAATCTTTCGTACATTACGCTTCACTGTTGGAGGTAAATCAAAAATCACTTCTCTAAAATTCATTTTTATTTCTAGTCTGACGCGACACGGGCACGTTTCGTAAAACTTATTACATTTTCAAAGACTTCACAAATACACAACTGATTAGAACTTGCGTTTCTCTGATTTTATATCTACATTTGAGTGAGGTGGGAAGGGTGATGTGGCATTAACACAAGACAGAACAATAGGGGATATTAATAGGGTATTAAAAGTATCAACACAAGACAGAACAGAAACAATGGGTATTGAATAGAAGTGTTTGTAGAAAGCCTATTGGTCCATATTTCTTGATGCTTCTATATTGGAGCGGAGTCTTGAGGTGGGTAGAATATAGTTGTGCAATAATTGGCTGTTGATTGCTGGTGTTGACTTCTTGATGTGTAGTGCCTCGCAAACGTCAAGCCGCCTGCTATCGCTGTATCTATCGATGATTTCTGTGTTGTTTAAATCATCGATAGATACAGCGATAGCAGGCGGCTTGACGTTTGCGAGGCACTACACATCAAGAAGTCAACACCAGCAATCAACAGCCAATTATTGCACAACTATATTCTACCCACCTCAAGACTCCGCTCCAATATAGAAGCATCAAGAAATATGGACCAATAGGCTTTCTACAAACACTTCTATTCAATACCCATTGTTTCTGTTCTGTCTTGTGTTGATACTTTTAATACCCTATTAATATCCCCTATTGTTCTGTCTTGTGTTAATGCCACATCACCCTTCCCACCTCACTCAAATGTAGATATAAAATCAGAGAAACGCAAGTTCTAATCAGTTGTGTATTTGTGAAGTCTTTGAAAATGTAATAAGTTTTACGAAATGCGCCCGTGTCGCGTCAGACTAGAAATAAAAATGAATTTTGGAGAAGTGATTTTTGATTTACCTCCAACAGTGAAGCGTAATGTACGAAAGATTGAGAAAATTCGTGTTAGAATTATTAATCTTACTTTTTCGGTCATATTTAATAATATATGTCTACAGGAAAGACTGCTACCAAAATATACTAATATATATATATATATATATATATATATATATATATATATATATATATATATATATATATATATATATATATATATATATATATATATATATATATATATATATATATTAGTATATTTTGGTAGCAGTCTTTCCTGTAGACATATATTATTAAATATGACCGAAAAAGTTGGTGGTAATTCAAAAATCAATTCTTCAAAATTCATTTTTATTTCTAGTCTGACGCGACACTTGAGCACGTTTCATAAAACTTATTACATTTTCAAAGACTTTAGTTTACACATACACAACTGAATAGAACTTACACGATTGATTGATTGATAAAGATTAAGCCACCCAAGAGGTGGCACGGGCATGAATAGCCCGTAAGTGGTTCAATTTTTTTTTCTCAGTATTCTGAGGTTGCATTTAACCATCAAGCTGTTATCGCGGGGGAGGATACTGTTTCAGTCTTTATGAGGGTGTCCAGCTGCTGGACACCTTTGTTGACCAGGAGAGTGTCCTCACATGGAATCAAGCAAACCACAGAGACTCGGAAGACAATTGAGCACAAGCTCAAAAAATTCGAAGATGTAATATCCACACCGTCAAGACAGCAGGGCAGGAGACACCCCCATAAAAAGCAGATAGAATCCAGCTCGTCGGAAAGCGACATTGATGAGTCAATTCCAGGTTCACTAAGAACCTATACACCAATTGCAACTTCCATGGCGTGTTCATCAGACTCCATGGATACCACGGAATTATCAGCAAATTCCAAGAACCTAGAATTCTAAAGATCCTGCAATGGAATGCGCAAGGACTGCGCACTAAATTGCAACACTTGCAATGCATAGCAGCAACCAAGGGCATAGACATCCTGATACTACAGGAGAGCTTGCTTCGAGCCGGATTAGAACCTAAAATCTCAGGCTATCGAGGCTTCTTCCTTCCATGGATCAATGGGCAATCCAGGGGATGTGCAATCTATGTAAAATGTGACCTGATCTCCAAATCCATAACCAGCCCACCCAATTGTGGAGCAGGGACAGAGGTAATGGGAGTCACCATTGAGCTAAGACACGACAAACTTGAAGTGTTCAATGTGTACAGGTCTCCACAAGCCGAAATGGATCTCTCTGTGTTATTTGGACACGCGACAACAACAAACACAATCATTTGTGGAGATTTTAATGCCCATCATCGATTGGCACTGGGCTCGAACAAAACAAATGAAGCCGGCATACACATTACACATCTACTGGACCAGCTTCCAGAAATACAAATCCTAAACAAGAATGAACCTACCCACATCCAAGGAGGCAGATTAGACCTAACCTTCGTTTCAGCCTCCCTAAGAGATGCAGCAACATGGTCAGTTGAGCCCACACTCACAAGCGACCACTATGGTGTCCAAATTGATCTTCAGTTAGACCTACCCACCCCACCTCCGCCTCCATCTGAAGCCTGGAACTTTGCTTTAGCAAACTGGGACCGATTTCAAAACCTCATTTCAGAGTGGCAAAGAAACTATGATCTTCCCAAAGACATTAATCAGGCAGAACAAGAATTTGTCAAAGCGATTCAAAGTGCAGCCAACCACTCAATCCCACTGAAAAAAACAGTCCACCGGACACCATAAAGATCATTGGTACTATTGCGAACGTGTCAAAGAACTCAACCACAGACTCAACAGAACAAGAAAGCTATACAAAAAGCAGCCAAGTGACCGCAACAGGATCTTACTTTGTGAGGTCAAGGAACATGTACATCGAGAGACCAGACAAATAAAAGAACAAAAGTGGCTGGAATGGTGTTCACACCTGAATGAACACACCTCTCTCGGAGAGATGTGGCAGCAAATTCACCGAGCCAAAGGGAATAAAACACCTAAAGCTCCACACCCTGTAACACGGGTTAGGGTTCCTCTCTACTTATCTTTCCTTCTTTTCCCTCTACCCGTATTCTTACTTTTTATTCTCTACCAAGGGACTCCAAAACTTTTACCAAAGCCAACTCCACGCCACGTGGTCCTAAGACGATTGACCGACTTAGGATTCTACACCCAGTATGACGTGACCTAGGCTTCGAGCAAAACCCTAGAGTCGCCTCTACGCTGCCACCATCAGACCAGCAACAACGAGCAATGATCGAGGTCTGGATCGATCACGCTAATTAACCAACCTTGGGGCTTGATCCCCACTATAACCGATGACCGTGGAAACTTAAGAGTGTGAAATTAATTACACGGGCATGATTCGATGTTAGAATCGGCGCCCAATCCAACTCTGCCTCGTGTGGACCACGTGACCAGGACAAGTATACACATAAAACACATGGAAATAATAAAAATGCAATTTATTACCTAATTAATTTATTAAAAGAAAAACTAAAACAAAATCTAAATATGTTCACTCCCTGTCACTTTAACACTCCCTACTTGACCTGCATGGCAATGAGACTATCTCTATACATAACCATAGCAACTATACCTTGGGCAACCAGCTAAAGATGTTGGGCTGGTCTTGGGGAGAGGTAAGATGATTGGCCTCTCCCAGTTGCTCTTGTGTCCACACTGATCTATCCCTCGTCTGGTCTACCCCAGACTAGAGCATTGTATCCTTCCGCCTCGCTTACCAGTTACTTAGCCAGGTTTAAGTTATAACAATTAACCTCTGTTTGTACTGAATTGATCCAGACTGATTGAATTATTTTACTGAAATTAAATTACACAAGCATCTAACGGCAGAGCTGTTCCCGATCCCCAAAATGGTTAATTGAACTTTGAGAAATGTAGACATGTCAACCCTGATGACCTATGACCGCCGGTCACTCCGCCTTACAAGTTAGATCTGATTCGTGACGTCACTGATGGTGACTTAAACTCAATAATTAGAATACTCTTGATATTGTATCCAGTACTATTATACAATACAATTTTAATACAAAATGAATAAAGGCTAATTTCTCTAAATTACTGAATACTATAGGATGGTTCATTATACAAAACTATGAACAAAGATGCCCGCCATTTGTGACTCAGACCTGCTAATTCCCAGGGGACTGGGCGTTGTTGAGAGGTCAGGTCCCTACTCTAACTTCTGGAACCTTCTGGAATAATTCTTACAACAGCCTAGTTTGTTACAACCCCAAGGATCCTCAACAGGAAGCCGAAGTACTGGCAACCAGGTTTGCAGAGAGAGCAGCCAGCAATCAACTTCCACCAGATGTATTAGCAGTACAGACCGGACTAGAGGAAGAAAGGTGGCACAGAATCCTTACAGCATGTGAAGAAGTCTCTGACACTAATGCCCCCTTCACACTGGATGAGCTCAATCGGGCTAAGAAAAACTCCAAGGATACATCCCCTGGAGCCGACAAAATAACCTATAAAATTATTAGAAACCTCGGCCCAGAGGGAGACGCTGCATACCTAAGGTTAATTAATTTAGCCTGGACTTCTCAAACTAGACCTTCTGCTTGGAATAATAATATAATAATAATAAAAATTTTTATTTAGGTAAGGTACATACATAAAGAGATTTTACAAAGTTTGTTGGCTTTATAGATAGAGCTAGTACATACAATGCCTAAAGCCACTATTACGCAAAGCGTTTCGGGCAGGAAGCCACTATTACGCAAACGTTTCGGGCAGGAAATAGAGCAGACATAGTGCCGATCCCAAAACCCAAAGATCCAGCTAATCCCAGGCCCATCTCTCTCCAAAGCTGTGCAGCCAAAACGGCTGACAGAATGGCACTCAACAGACTGGAGTGGAAAATGCCTAAACTGCACCATGATATGTATGCCTATAGAAGAGGGGTTGGCACAGTGGAATGTATTCCAACTCTGTTAGCCCACTTGAATGACAGACCAGGAATGCTGATATTCCTGGACCTCGAAAAAGCCTTTGAACTGGCTAGCTCCCCAGCTATTCTCTGCTGCCTCATTGACAAAGAGGTCAGAGGCAACCTGCTCTCATGGACCAAAAACTGTCTCATAAACAGAGAAGCAAGAGTAAAACTTCATGGCACAGTCTCTGAGTACAAAAGACATGAAAATGGTACACCGCAAGGAGGTATTCTCAGCCCTCTTCTCTTCAACTGTTTAATGGAAAGAATAATGAGGTTGAAACTCCCACATCACTGCAGGCTGCTAAACTACGCGGACGACTTTGTCATCATCATAAAAGGAAGGGATGCGGCGCGCCTTGCACTCAAATGCTTAGAATGCATCAGTAAAGAGGCAAAACAGATTGGGATCAAACTCAACCCCTCAAAGTCAAAGGCCATGCCCATAAAAATAGCGAAGCCCAACATCCAACTCACAGTACAGGGTCAACCAATAGAATGGGTCGACACCTATCAGTATCTAGGAATCATCCTGGACACACACATGAATTTTAATGCTGAGGTCACTTACTTGAGAGAGCGAACTGTGGCCCGGACGGCAATCCTCAGGTCGCTAACCTCCCTTTCTGGAGGAGCCAATCTGCAAGTCCTTCGCACATACTATGTACAGGCAGTCAGATCAGTGATCGATTATGCCGCACCTGCACTCATAAATCTATCACACCAACAGTGGAAAAAGCTTGAAGTTGCCCAAAACAATGCTATGAGAGCTGCACTGGGAGCCCCCATGTGGACCAGGCTTGAAACTATTAGACTGGAGACGGGTTTGCCCTCTCTACAAGAAAGAATATCACAAAGGACAGGTACAATTATCAGTAAGATAATTATTTCTTCTGATCCAATCCCAGTACGGCAGGCCTTGGCGGTTGGACTAGGCCAAAACAATGGAAACTCTTGGGTTGCAAGAGCAGGAAAAGTCCTAAACAGACTACATTTAAAAAACATGATTCCTGATAGAGAGGGTGATCATCCACACCCAAATTACACTCCTTCCGCGCCGTGGGAAGAGCCTACTTTCAAAATAGTAATAGAAAGTCTCCCAATGAAAAAGGCTGCCTATGATCCGACAATCCTAAGGCGCATGATAGAAGAGCAAATGTATAGCATAGCAGTAGCAGGAGCCACCCACATCTTCACAGACGGATCGGTGGACACAGAAAATGAGAGTGCTGGCGCTGCTCTTTGCACGACCAGCGTACAGGCATATTGGAGACTGGGAGGACTAGTATCATCAACCCAAACTGAGCTGTTTGCCATACAACAGGCATTCGCATATGTGATTGCACAAAACACTCAAAATGCAATCATACACACAGACTCAAAAGCTGCACTTCAAAAACTAGGACAAAAACAGTGGAAAGATAATGTGGAAATAATTTCCACCATTTTGTATCTTGGAACAGTCGCTTAAGGCAAAGGAATCAACATAACTTTAAACTGGATCCCATCCCATATTGGAATCCCATTAAATGAAAAAGCTGATGAAATTGCTAAATTGGCAACTCGTCATCCAGTGATACATAAAACAATTCAACCCAGCCTAGAGAACATAAAAAACATCATCACCAAAAAACTCTCACATCTCAACAAAGCCTATCTACACCAGAGAATAGCTGAAGGTTCGCCATCTGCAACATGGTATCTTCAGGCAACCAAATTAGAAAGGTTAAATATCCCAAAAGGAATCCACAGGGAAATAGCAGTTAGGCTATATAGACTACGTCTAGGTTACAGATGCAACTGGGAGATTGGTGAACCCCGACAGAGAGAGTGCATCTTCTGCCAAACTGTAACAGAAAAGCCATTACTTCACTATCTTCTGGAACGTGAAGCAACCAATGACCTTGCTTTAAAAGAGACCAACGTCGTCTATGCCTTCAAATGCCCTCTTGGGGACTGTAAGCTCAAAAAAACCCAGTATATAGGCAAGACAACAACATCTCTTTCTAGGCGTTTAACGATGCATAAGCAACAGGGCTCCATTAAGGAACATATAATCTCTTCCCACAACCAAACCATCGCCAGAGAAATCCTAGTAAACAACACAGAAATCATCGATAGATACAGCGATAGCAGGTGGCTTGACGTCTGCGAGGCACTACACATCAAGAAGTCAACATCAGCAATCAACAGCCAATTAATGCACAACTATATTCTACCCACCTCAAGACTCCGCTCCAATATAGAAGCATCAAGAAATATGGACCAATAGGCTTTCTACAATCACTTCCATTCAATACCCATTGTTTCGTGTTCTGTCTTGTGTTTAGGAATTTAATACCCTATTAATACCACCTCACCCCATCCACCTCACTCAAATGTAGATATAAACAAATCGAAGATGTGTAAGTTCTATTCAGTTGTGTATGTGTAAACTAAAGTCTTTGAAAATGTAATAAGTTTTACGAAACGCGCTCAAGTGTCGCGTCAGACTAGAAATAAAAATGAATTTTGGAGAATTGATTTTTGAATTACCACCAACAGTGAAAAGAAACGTACGAAAGATCGAGAAAATACGTGTTGGAATTATTAATCTTACTTTTTCGGTCATATTTAATAAATATAAATATATATATATCTATATATATATATATATATATATATATATATATATATATATATATATATATATATAAATATATATATATATATATATATATATATATATATATATATATATATATATATATATATATATATATATATATATATATATATATATATATAAGCCTATACTTGCATAAACCACAAGTGAAGATTAATAATCTTTGGACAACACCCACCAGTGCGACTCGAACCCAGAAAGCACAACTACCTTCCAGTAGCTGCCATAACTAGTATGCTTTAACCCACTACACCATCAGACCCTACAAAAGAAGTAGAGAGTTCGAGATCTATATACATCCCAAACATCTCCACTTCCCGAGGGCACCAGATGAGTGTGGGGTCAGTCTGCATTTTTCGTCAAGCCACTGTCAATGTGAGAGAACTCGTGTCCAGCTTATAAGCCTATACTTGCATAAACCACAAGTGAAGATTAATAATCTTTGGACAACACCCACCAGTGGGACTCGAACCCAGAAAGCACAACTACCTTCCAGTAGCTGCCATAACTAGTATGCTTTAACCCACTACACCATCAGACCCTACAAAAGAAGTAGAGAGTTCGAGATATATATACATCCCAAACATCTCCACTTCCCGAGGGCACCAGATGAGTGTGGGGTCAGTCTGCATTTTTCGTCAAGCCACTGTCAATGTGAGAGAACTCGTGTCCAGCTCATAAGCCTATACTTGCATAAACCACAAGTGAAGATTAATAATCTTTGGACAACACCCACCAGTGGGACTCGAACCCAGAAAGCACAACTACCTTCCAGTAGCTGCCATAACTAGTATGCTTTAACCCACTACACCATCAGACCCTACAAAAGAAGTAGAGAGTTCGAGATATATATACATCCCAAACATCTCCACTTCCCGAGGGCACCAGATGAGTGTGGGTTCAGTCTGCATTTTTTGTCAAGCCACTGTCAATGTGAGAGAACTCGTGTCCAGCTTATAAGCCTATACTTGCATAAACCACAAGTGAAGATTAATAATCTTTGGACAACACCCACCAGTGGGACTCGAACCCAGAAAGCACAACTACCTTCCAGTAGCTGCCATAACTAGTATGCTTTAACCCACTACACCATCAGACCCTACAAAAGAAGTAGAGAGTTCGAGATATATATACATCCCAAACATCTCCACTTCCCGAGGGCACCAGATGAGTGTGGGGTCAGTCTGCATTTTTCGTCAAGCCACTGTCAATGTGAGAGAACTCGTGTCCAGCTTATAAGCCTATACTTGCATAAACCACAAGTGAAGATTAATAATCTTTGGACAACACCCACCAGTGGGACTCGAACCCAGAAAGCACAACTACCTTCCAGTAGCTGCCATAACTAGTATGCTTTAACCCACTACACCATCAGACCCTACAAAAGAAGTAGAGAGTTCGAGATATATATACATCCCAAACATCTCCACTTCCCGAGGGCACCAGATGAGTGTGGGGTCAGTCTGCATTTTTCGTCAAGCCACTGTCAATGTGAGAGAACTCGTGTCCTGCTTATAAGCCTATACTTGCATAAACCACAAGTGAAGATTAATAATCTTTGGACAACACCCACCAGTGGGACTCGAACCCAGAAAGCACAACGACCTTCCAGTAGCTGCCATAACTAGTATGCTTTAACCCACTACACCATCAGACCCTACAAAAGAAGTAGAGAGTTCGAGATATATATACATCCCAAACATCTCCACTTCCCAAGGGCACCAGATGAGTGTGGGGTCAGTCTGCATTTTTCGTCAAGCCACTGTCAATGTGAGAGAACTCGTGTCCAGCTTATAAGCCTATACTTGCATAAACCACAAGTGAAGATTAATAATCTTTGGACAACACCCACCAGTGGGACTCGAACCCAGAAAGCACAACTACCTTCCAGTAGCTGCCATAACTAGTATGCTTTAACCCACTACACCATCAGACCCTACAAAAGAAGTAGAGAGTTCGAGATATATATACATCCCAAACATCTCCACTTCACGAGGGCACCAGATGAGTGTGGGGTCAGTCTGCATTTTTCGTCAAGCCACTGTCAATGTGAGAGAACTCGTGTCCAGCTCATAAGCCTATACTTGCATAAACCACAAGTGAAGATTAATAATCATTGGACAACACCCACCAGTGGGACTCGAACCCAGAAAGCACAACTACCTTCCAGTAGCTGCCATAACTAGTATGCTTTAACCCACTACACCATCAGACCCTACAAAAGAAGTAGAGAGTTCGAGATATATATACATCCCAAACATCTCCACTTCCCGAGGGCACCAGATGAGTGTGGGGTCAGTCTGCATTTTTCATCAAGCCACTGTCAATGTGAGAGACCTCGTGTCCAGCTTATAAGCCTATACTTGCATAAACCACAAGTGAAGATAAATAATCTTTGGACAACACCCACCAGTGGGACTCGAACCGAGAAAGCACAACTACCTTCCAGTAGCTGCCATAACTAGTATGCTTTAACCCACTACACCATCAGACCCTACAAAAGAAGTAGAGAGTTCGAGATATATATACATCCCAAACATCTCCACTTCCCGAGGGCACCAGATGAGTGTGGGGTCAGTCTGCATTTTTCGTCAAGCCATTGTCAATGTGAGAGAACTCGTGTCCAGCTCATAAGCCTATACTTGCATAAACCACAAGTGAAGATTAATAATCTTTGGACAACACCCACCAGTGGGACTCGAACCCAGAAAGCACAACTACCTTCCAGTAGCTTCCATAACTAGTATGCTTTAACCCACTACACCATCAGACCCTACAAAAGAAGTAGAGAGTTCGAGATATATATACATCCCAAACATCTCCACTTCCCGAGGGCACCAGATGAGTGTGGGTTCAGTCTGCATTTTTTGTCAAGCCACTGTCAATGTGAGAGAACTCGTGTCCAGCTTATAAGCCTATACTTGCATAAACCACAAGTGAAGATTAATAATCTTTGGACAACACCCACCAGTGGGACTCGAACCCAGAAAGCACAACTACCTTCCAGTAGCTGCCATAACTAGTATGCTTTAACCCACTACACCATCAGACCCTACAAAAGAAGTAGAGAGTTCGAGATATATATACATCCCAAACATCTCCACTTCCCGAGGGCACCAGATGAGTGTGGGGTCAGTCTGCATTTTTCGTCAAGCCACTGTCAATGTGAGAGAACTCGTGTCCAGCTTATAAGCCTATACTTGCATAAACCACAAGTGAAGATTAATAATCTTTGGACAACACCCACCAGTGGGACTCGAACCCAGAAAGCACAACTACCTTCCAGTAGCTGCCATAACTAGTATGCTTTAACCCACTACACCATCAGACCCTACAAAAGAAGTAGAGAGTTCGAGATATATATACATCCCAAACATCTCCACTTCCCGAGGGCACCAGATGAGTGTGGGGTCAGTCTGCATTTTTCGTCAAGCCACTGTCAATGTGAGAGAACTCGTGTCCAGCTTATAAGCCTATACTTGCATAAACCACAAGTGAAGATTAATAATCTTTGGACAACACCCACCAGTGGGACTCGAACCCAGAAAGCACAACTACCTTCCAGTAGCTGCCATAACTAGTATGCTTTAACCCACTACACCATCAGACCCTACAAAAGAAGTAGAGAGTTCGAGATATATATACATCCCAAACATCTCCACTTCCCGAGGGCACCAGATGAGTGTGGGGTCAGTCTGCATTTTTCATCAAGCCACTGTCAATGTGAGAGACCTCGTGTCCAGCTTATAAGCCTATACTTGCATAAACCACAAGTGAAGATAAATAATCTTTGGACAACACCCACCAGTGGGACTCGAACCGAGAAAGCACAACTACCTTCCAGTAGCTGCCATAACTAGTATGCTTTAACCCACTACACCATCAGACCCTACAAAAGAAGTAGAGAGTTCGAGATATATATACATCCCAAACATCTCCACTTCCCGAGGGCACCAGATGAGTGTGGGGTCAGTCTGCATTTTTCGTCAAGCCATTGTCAATGTGAGAGAACTCGTGTCCAGCTCATAAGCCTATACTTGCATAAACCACAAGTGAAGATTAATAATCTTTGGACAACACCCACCAGTGGGACTCGAACCCAGAAAGCACAACTACCTTCCAGTAGCTGCCATAACTAGTATGCTTTAACCCACTACACCATCAGACCCTACAAAAGAAGTAGAGAGTTCGAGATATATATACATCCCAAACATCTCCACTTCCCGAGGGCACCAGATGAGTGTGGGTTCAGTCTGCATTTTTTGTCAAGCCACTGTCAATGTGAGAGAACTCGTGTCCAGCTTATAAGCCTATACTTGCATAAACCACAAGAAAGATTAATAATCTTTGGACAACACCCACCAGTGGGACTCGAACCCAGAAAGCACAACTACCTTCCAGTAGCTGCCATAACTAGTATGCTTTAACCCACTACACCATCAGACCCTACAAAAGAAGTAGAGAGTTCGAGATATATATACATCCCAAACATCTCCACTTCCCAAGGGCACCAGATGAGTGTGGGGTCAGTCTGCATTTTTCGTCAAGCCACTGTCAATGTGAGAGAACTCGTGTCCAGCTTATAAGCCTATACTTGCATAAACCACAAGTGAAGATTAATAATCTTTGGACAACACCCACCAGTGGGACTCGAACCCAGAAAGCACAACTACCTTCCAGTAGCTGCCATAACTAGTATGCTTTAACCCACTACACCATCAGACCCTACAAAAGAAGTAGAGAGTTCGAGATATATATACATCCCAAACATCTCCACTTCCCGAGGGCACCAGATGAGTGTGGGGTCAGTCTGCATTTTTCGTCAAGCCACTGTCAATGTGAGAGAACTCGTGTCCAGCTTATAAGCCTATACTTGCATAAACCACAAGTGAAGATTAATAATCTTTGGACAACACCCACCAGTGGGACTCGAACCCAGAAAGCACAACTACCTTCCAGTAGCTGCCATAACTAGTATGCTTTAACCCGCTACACCATCAGACCCTACAAAACAAGTAGAGAGTTCGAGATATATATACATCCCAAACATCTCCACTTCCCGAGGGCACCAGATGAGTGTGGGGTCAGTCTGCATTTTTCGTCAAGCCACTGTCAATGTGAGAGAACTCGTGTCCAGCTTATAAGCCTATACTTGCATAAACCACAAGTGAAGATTAATAATCTTTGGACAACACCCACCAGTGGGACTCGAACCCAGAAAGCACAACTACCTTCCAGTACCTGCCATAACTAGTATGCTTTAACCCACTACACCATCAGACCCTACAAAAGAAGTAGAGAGTTCGAGATATATATACATCCCAAACATCTCCACTTCCCGAGGGCACCAGATGAGTGTGGGGTCAGTCTGCATTTTTCGTCAAGCCACTGTCAATGTGAGAAAACTCGTGTCCAGCTTATAAGCCTATACTTGCATAAACCACAAGTGAAGATTAATAATCTTTGGACAACACCCACCAGTGGGACTCGAACACAGAAAGCACAACTACCTTCCAGTAGCTGCCATAACTAGTATGTTTTAACCCACTACACCATCAGACCCTACAAAAGAAGTAGAGAGTTTGAGATATATATACATCCCAAACATCTCCACTTCCCGAGGGCACCAGATGAGTGTGGGGTCAGTCTGCATTTTTCGTCAAGCCACTGTCAATGTGAGAGAACTCGTGTCCAGCTTATAAGCCTATACTTGCATAAACCACAAGTAAAGATTAATAATCTTTGGACAACACCCACCAGTGGGACTCGAACCCAGAAAGCACAACTACCTTCCAGTAGCTGCCATAACTAGTATGCTTTAACCCACTACACCATCAGACCCTATAAAAGAAGTAGAGAGTTCGAGATATATATACATCCCAAACATCTCCACTTCCCGAGGGCACCAGATGAGAAAAATGCAGACTGACCCCACACTCATCTGGTGCCCTCGGGAAGTGGAGATGTTTGGGATGTATATATATCTCGAACTCTCTACTTCTTTTGTAGGGTCTGATGGTGTAGTGGGTCAAAGCATACTAGTTATGGCAGCTACTGGAAGGTAGTTGTGCTTTCTGGGTTCGAGTCCCACTGGTGGGTGTTGTCCAAAGATTATTAATCTTCACTTGTGGTTTATGCAAGTATAGGCTTATAAGCTGGACACGAGTTCTCTCACATTGACAGTGGCTTGACGAAAAATGCAGACTGACCCCACACTCATCTGGTGCCCTCGGGAAGTGGAGATGTTTGGGATGTATATATATCTCGAACTCTCTACTTCTTTTGTAGGGTCTGATGGTGTAGTGGGTTAAAGCATACTAGTTATGGCAGCTACTGGAAGGTAGTTGTGCTTTCTGGGTTCGAGTCCCACTGGTGGGTGTTGTCCAAAGATTATTAATCTTTACTTGTGGGTTATGCAAGTATAGGCTTATAAGCTGGACACGAGTTCTCTCACATTGACAGTGGCTTGACGAAAAATGCAGACTGACCCCACACTCATCTGGTGCCCTCGGAAAGTGGAGATGTTTGGGATGTATATATATCTCGAACTCTCTACTTCTTTTGTAGGGTCTGATGGTGTAGTGGGTTAAAGCATACTAGTTATGGCAGCTACTGGAAGGTAGTTGTGCTTTCTGGGTTCGAGTCCCACTGGTGGGTGTTGTCCAAAGATTATTAATCTTTACTTGTGGTTTATGCAAGTATAGGCTTATAAGCTGGACACGAGTTCTCTCACATTGACAGTGGCTTGACGAAAAATGCAGACCGACCCCACACTCATCTGGTGCCCTCGGGAAGTGGAGATGTTTGGGATGTATATATATCTCGAACTCTCTACTTCTTTTGTAGGGTCTGATGGTGTAGTGGGTTAAAGCATACTAGTTATGGCAGCTACTGAAAGGTAGTTGTGCTTTCTGGGTTCGAGTCCCACTGGTGGGTGTTGTCCAAAGATTATTAATCTTCACTTGTGGTTTATGCAAGTATAGGCTTATAAGCTGGACACGAGTTCTCTCACATTGACAGTGGCTTGACGAAAAATGCAGACTGACCCCACACTCATCTGGTGCCCTCGGGAAGTGGAGATGTTTGGGATGTATATATATCTTGAACTCTCTACTTCTTTTGTAGGGTCTGATGGTGTAGTGGGTTAAAGCATACGAGTTATGGCAGCTACTGGAAGGTAGTTGTGCTTTCTGGGTTCGAGTCCCACTGGTGGGTGTTGTCCAAAGATTATTAATCTTCACTTGTGGTTTATGCAAGTATAGGCTTATAAGCTGGACACGAGTTCTCTCACATTGACAGTGGCTTGACGAAAAATGCAGACTGACCCCACACTCATCTGGTGCCCTCGGGAAGTGGAGATGTTTGGGATGTATATATATCTCGAACTCTCTACTTCTTTTGTAGGGTCTGATGGTGTAGTGGGTTAAAGCATACTAGTTATGGCAGCTACTGGAAGGTAGTTGTGCTTTCTGGGTTCGAGTCCCACTGGTGGGTGTTGTCCAAAGATTATTAATCTTTACTTGTGGGTTATGCAAGTATAGGCTTATAAGCTGGACACGAGTTCTCTCACATTGACAGTGGCTTGACGAAAAATGCAGACTGACCCCACACTCATCTGGTGCCCTCGGGAAGTGGAGATGTTTGGGATGTATATATATCTCGAACTCTCTACTTCTTTTGTAGGGTCTGATGGTGTAGTGGGTTAAAGCATACTAGTTATGGCAGCTACTGGAAGGTAGTTGTGCTTTCTGGGTTCGAGTCCCACTGGTGGGTGTTGTCCAAAGATTATTAATCTTTACTTGTGGTTTATGCAAGTATAGGCTTATAAGCTGGACACGAGTTCTCTCACATTGACAGTGGCTTGACGAAAAATGCAGACCGACCCCACACTCATCTGGTGCCCTCGGGAAGTGGAGATGTTTGGGATGTATATATATCTTGAACTCTCTACTTCTTTTGTAGGGTCTGATGGTGTAGTGGGTTAAAGCATACTAGTTATGGCAGCTACTGAAAGGTAGTTGTGCTTTCTGGGTTCGAGTCCCACTGGTGGGTGTTGTCCAAAGATTATTAATCTTCACTTGTGGTTTATGCAAGTATAGGCTTATAAGCTGGACACGAGTTCTCTCACATTGACAGTGGCTTGACGAAAAATGCAGACTGACCCCACACTCATCTGGTGCCCTCGGGAAGTGGAGATGTTTGGGATGTATATATATCTTGAACTCTCTACTTCTTTTGTAGGGTCTGATGGTGTAGTGGGTTAAAGCATACGAGTTATGGCAGCTACTGGAAGGTAGTTGTGCTTTCTGGGTTCGAGTCCCACTGGTGGGTGTTGTCCAAAGATTATTAATCTTCACTTGTGGTTTATGCAAGTATAGGCTTATAAGCTGGACACGAGTTCTCTCACATTGACAGTGGCTTGACGAAAAATGCAGACTGACCCCACACTCATCTGGTGCCCTCGGGAAGTGGAGATGTTTGGGATGTATATATATCTCGAACTCTCTACTTCTTTTGTAGGGTCTGATGGTGTAGTGGGTTAAAGCATACTAGTTATGGCAGCTACTGGAAGGTAGTTGTGCTTTCTGGGTTCGAGTCCCACCGGTGGGTGTTGTCCAAAGATTATTAATCTTCACTTGTGGTTTATGCAAGTATAGGCTTATAAGCTGGACACGAGTTCTCTCACATTGACAGTGGCTTGACGAAAAATGCAGACTGACCCCACACTCATCTGGTGCCCTCGGGAAGTGGAGATGTTTGGGATGTATATATATCTCGAACTCTCTACTTCTTTTGTAGGGTCTGATGGTGTAGTGGGTCAAAGCATACTAGTTATGGCAGCTACTGGAAGGTAGTTGTGCTTTCTGGGTTCGAGTCCCACTGGTGGGTGTTGTCCAAAGATTATTAATCTTCACTTGTGGTTTATGCAAGTATAGGCTTATAAGCTGGACACGAGTTCTCTCACATTGACAGTGGCTTGACGAAAAATGCAGACTGACCCCACACTCATCTGGTGCCCTCGGGAAGTGGAGATGTTTGGGATGTATATATATCTCGAACTCTCTACTTCTTTTGTAGGGTCTGATGGTGTAGTGGGTTAAAGCATACTAGTTATGGCAGCTACTGGAAGGTAGTTGTGCTTTCTGGGTTCGAGTCCCACTGGTGGGTGTTGTCCAAAGATTATTAATCTTCACTTGTGGTTTATGCAAGTATAGGCTTATAAGCTGGACACGAGTTCTCTCACATTGACAGTGGCTTGACGAAAAATGCAGACTGACCCCACACTCATCTGGTGCCCTCGGGAAGTGGAGATGTTTGGGATGTATATATATCTCGAACTCTCTACTTCTTTTGTAGGGTCTGATGGTGTAGTGGGTTAAAGCATACTAGTTATAGCAGCTACTGGAAGGTAGTTGTGCTTTCTGGGCTCAAGTCCCACTGGTGGGTGTTGTCCAAAGATTATTAATCTTCACTTGTGGTTTATGCAAGTATAGGCTTATAAGCTGGACACGAGTTCTCTCACATTGACAGTGGCTTGACGAAAAATGCAGACTGACCCCACACTCATCTGGTGCCCTCGGGAATTGGAGATTTTTGGGATGTATATATATCTCAAACTCTCTACTTCTTTTGTAGGGTCTGATGGTGTAGTGGGTTAAAACATACTAGTTATGGCAGCTACTGGAAGGTAGTTGTGCTTTCTGTGTTCGAGTCCCACTGGTGGGTGTTGTCCAAAGATTATTAATCTTCACTTGTGGTTTATGCAAGTATAGGCTTATAAGCTGGACACGAGTTCTCTCACATTTACAGTGGCTTGACGAAAAATGCAGACTGACCCCACACTCATCTGGTGCCCTCGGGAAGTGGAGATGTTTGGGATGTATATATATCTCGAACTCTCTACTTCTTTTGTAGGGTCTGATGGTGTAGTGGGTTAAAGCATACTAGTTATGGCAGCTACTGGAAGGTAGTTGTGCTTTCTGGGTTCGAGTCCCACTGGTGGGTGTTGTCCAAAGATTATTAATCTTCACTTGTAGTTTATGCAAGTATAGGCTTATAAGCTGGACACGAGTTCTCTCACATTGACAGTGGCTTGACGAAAAATGCAGACTGACCCCACACTCATCTGGTGCCCTCGGGAAGTGGAGATGTTTGGGATGTATATATATCTCGAACTCTCTACTTCTTTTGTAGGGCCTGATGGTGTAGTGGGTTAAAGCATACCAGTTATGGCAGCTACTGGAAGGTAGTTGTGCTTTCTGGGTTCGAGTCCCACTGGTGGGTGTTGTCCAAAGATTATTAATCTTCACTTGTGGTTTATGCAAGTATAGGCTTATAAGCTGGACACGAGTTCTCTCACATTGACAGTGGCTTGACGAAAAATGCAGACTGACCCCACACTCATCTGGTGCCCTCGGGAAGTGGAGATGTTTGGGATGTATATATATCTCGAACTCTCTACTTCTTTTGTAGGGCCTGATGGTGTAGTGGGTTAAAGCATACTAGTTATGGCAGCTACTGGAAGGTAGTTGTGCTTTATGGGTTCGAGTCCCACTGGTGGGTGTTGTCCAAAGATTATTAATCTTCACTTGTGGTTTATGCAAGTATAGGCTTATAAGCTGGACACGAGTTTTCTCACATTGACAGTGGCTTGACGAAAAATGCAGACTGACCCCACACTCATCTGGTGCCCTCGGGAAGTGGAGATGTTTGGGATGTATATATATCTCAAACTCTCCTACTTCTTTTGTAGGGTCTGATGGTGTAGTGGGTTAAAACATACTAGTTATGGCAGCTACTGGAAGGTAGTTGTGCTTTCTGTGTTCGAGTCCCACTGGTGGGTGTTGTCCAAAGATTATTAATCTTCACTTGTGGTTTATGCAAGTATAGGCTTATAAGCTGGACACGAGTTCTCTCACATTGACAGTTGCTTGACGAAAAATGCAGACTGACCCCACACTCATCTGGTGCCCTCGGGAAGTGGAGATGTTTGGGATGTATATATATCTCGAACTCTCTACTTCTTTTGTAGGGTCTGATGGTGTAGTGGGTTAAAGCATACTAGTTATGGCAGCTACTGGAAGGTAGTTGTGCTTTCTGGGTTCGAGTCCCACTGGTGGGTGTTATCCAAAGATTATTAATCTTCACTTGTGGTTTATGCAAGTATAGGCTTATAAGCTGGACACGAGTTCTCTCACATTGACAGTGGCTTAACGAAAAATGCAGACTGACCCCACACTCATCTGGTGCCCTCGGGAAGTGGAGATGTTTGGGATGTATATATCTCGAACTCTCTACTTCTTTTGTAGGGTCTGATGGTGTAGTGGGTTAAAGCATACTAGTTATGGCAGCTACTGGAAGGTAGTTGTGCTTTCTGGGTTCGAGTCCCACTGGTGGGTGTTGTCCAAAGATTATTAATCTTCACTTGTGGTTTATGCAAGTATAGGCTTATAAGCTGGACACGAGTTCTCTCACATTGACAGTGGCTTGACGAAAAATGCAGACTGACCCCACACTCATCTGGTGCCCTCGGGAAGTGGAGATGTTTGGGATGTATATATATCTCGAACTCTCTACTTCTTTTGTAGGGTCTGATGGTGTAGTGGGTTAAAGCAAACTAGTTATGGCAGCTACTGGAAGGTAGTTGTGCTTTCTGGGTTCGAGTCCCACTGGTGGGTGTTGTCCAAAGATTATTAATCTTCACTTGTGGTTTATGCAAGTATAGGCTTATAAGCTGGACACGAGTTCTCTCACATTGACAGTGGCTTGACGAAAAATGCAGACTGACCCCACACTCTTCTGGTGCCCTCGGGAAGTGGAGATGTTTGGGATGTATATATATCTCAAACTCTCTACTTCTTTTGTAGGGTCTGATGGTGTAGTGGGTTAAAACATACTAGTTATGGCAGCTACTGGAAGGTAGTTGTGCTTTCTGTGTTCGAGTCCCACTGGTGGGTGTTGTCCAAAGATTATTAATCTTCACTTGTGGTTTATGCAAGTATAGGCTTATAAGCTGGACACGAGTTTTCTCACATTGACAGTGGCTTGACGAAAAATGCAGACTGACCCCACACTCATCTGGTGCCCTCGGGAAGTGGAGATGTTTGGGATGTATATATATCTCGAACTCTCTACTTCTTTTCTAGGGTCTGATGGTGTAGTGGGTTAAAGCATACTAGTTATGGCAGCTACTGGAAGGTAGTTGTGCTTTCTGGGTTCGAGTCCCACTGGTGGGTGTTGTCCAAAGATTATTAATCTTCATTTGTGGTTTATGCAAGTATAGGCTTATAAGCTGGACACGAGTTCTCTCACATTGACAGTGGCTTGACGAAAAATGCAGACTGACCCCACACTCATCTGGTGCCCTCAGGAAGTGGAGATGTTTGGGATGTATATATATCTTGAACTCTCTACTTCTTTTGTAGGGTCTGATGGTGTAGTGGGTTAAAGCATACGAGTTATGGCAGCTACTGGAAGGTAGTTGTGCTTTCTGGGTTCGAGTCCCACTGGTGGGTGTTGTCCAAAGATTATTAATCTTCACTTGTGGTTTATGCAAGTATAGGCTTATAAGCTGGACACGAGTTCTCTCACATTGACAGTGGCTTGACGAAAAATGCAGACTGACCCCACACTCATCTGGTGCCCTCGGGAAGTGGAGATGTTTGGGATGTATATATATCTCGAACTCTCTACTTCTTTTGTAGGGTCTGATGGTGTAGTGGGTTAAAGCATACTAGTTATGGCAGCTACTGGAAGGTAGTTGTGCTTTCTGGGTTCGAGTCCCACTGGTGGGTGTTGTCCAAAGATTATTAATCTTCACTTGTGGTTTATGCAAGTATAGGCTTATAAGCTGGACACGAGTTCTCTCACATTGACAGTGGCTTGACGAAAAATGCAGACTGACCCCACACTCATCTGGTGCCCTCGGGAAGTGGAG
Source organism: Procambarus clarkii (assembly GCF_040958095.1). Taxonomy (NCBI): domain Eukaryota; kingdom Metazoa; phylum Arthropoda; class Malacostraca; order Decapoda; family Cambaridae; genus Procambarus; species Procambarus clarkii. The sequence continues at coordinate 21,243,421 of NC_091223.1, read as the reverse complement.
ATGTTTGGGATGTATATATATCTCGAACTCTCTACTTCTTTTGTAGGGTCTGATGGTGTAGTGGGTTAAAGCATACTAGTTATGGCAGCTACTGGAAGGTAGTTGTGCTTTCTGGGTTCGAGTCCCACTGGTGGGTGTTGTCCAAAGATTATTAATCTTCACTTGTGGTTTATGCAAGTATAGGCTTATAAGCTGGACACGAGTTCTCTCACATTGACAGTGGCTTGACGAAAAATGCAGACTGACCCCACACTCATCTGGTGCCCTCGGGAAGTGGAGATGTTTGGGATGTATATATATCTCGAACTTTCTACTTCTTTTGTAGGGTCTGATGGTGTAGTGGGTTAAAGCATACTAGTTATGGCAGCTACTGGAAGGTAGATGTGCTTTCTGGGTTCGAGTCCCAGTAGTGGGTGTTGTCCAAAGATTATTAATCTTCACTTGTCATTTATGCAAGTATAGGCTTATAAGCTAGACACGAGTTCTCTCACATTGACAGTGGCTTGACGAAAAATGCAGACTGACCCCACACTCATCTGGTGCCCTCGGGAAGTGGAGATGTTTGGGATGTATATATATCTCGAACTCTCTACTTCTTTTGTAGGGTCTGATGGTGTAGTGGGTTAAAGCATACTAGTTATGGCAGCTACTGTAAGGTAGTTGTGCTTTCTGGGCACAAGTCCCACTGGTGGGTGTTGTCCAAAGATTATCAATCTTCACTTGTGGTTTATGCAAGTATAGGCTTATAAGCTGGACACGAGTTCTCTCACATTGACAGTGGCTTGACGAAAAATGCAGACTGACCCCACACTCATCTGGTGCCCTCGGGAAGTGGAGATGTTTGGGATGTATATATATGTCGAACTCTCTACTTCTTTTGTAGGGTCTGATTTTGTAGTGGGTTAAAGCATACTAGTTATGGCAGCTACTGGAAGGTAGTTGTGCTTTCTGGGTTCGAGTCCCACTGGTGGGTGTTGTCCAAAGATTATTAATCTTCACTTGTGGTTTATGCAAGTATAGGCTTATAAGCTGGACACGAGTTCTCTCACATTTACAGTGGCTTGACGAAAAATGCAGACTGACCCCACACTCATCTGGTGCCCTCGGGAAGTGGAGATGTTTGGGATGTATATATATCTCGAACTCTCTACTTCTTTTGTAGGGTCTGATGGTGTAGTGGGTTAAAGCATACTAGTTATGGCAGCTACTGGAAGGTAGTTGTGCTTTCTGGGTTCGAGTCCCACTGGTGGGTGTTGTCCAAAGATTATTAATCTTCACTTGTAGTTTATGCAAGTATAGGCTTATAAGCTGGACACGAGTTCTCTCACATTGACAGTGGCTTGACGAAAAATGCAGACTGACCCCACACTCATCTGGTGCCCTCGGGAAGTGGAGATGTTTGGGATGTATATATATCTCGAACTCTCTACTTCTTTTGTAGGGCCTGATGGTGTAGTGGGTTAAAGCATACTAGTTATGGCAGCTACTGGAAGGTAGTTGTGCTTTCTGGGTTCGAGTCCCACTGGTGGGTGTTGTCCAAAGATTATTAATCTTCACTTGTGGTTTATGCAAGTATAGGCTTATAAGCTGGACACGAGTTCTCTCACATTGACAGTGGCTTGACGAAAAATGCAGACTGACCCCACACTCATCTGGTGCCCTCGGGAAGTGGAGATGTTTGGGATGTATATATATCTCGAACTCTCTACTTCTTTTGTAGGGCCTGATGGTGTAGTGGGTTAAAGCATACTAGTTATGGCAGCTACTGGAAGGTAGTTGTGCTTTATGGGTTCGAGTCCCACTGGTGGGTGTTGTCCAAAGATTATTAATCTTCACTTGTGGTTTATGCAAGTATAGGCTTATAAGCTGGACACGAGTTCTCTCACATTGACAGTGGCTTGACGAAAAATGCAGACTGACCCCACACTCATCTGGTGCCCTCGGGAAGTGGAGATGTTTGGGATGTATATATATCTCAAACTCTCCACTTCTTTTGTAGGGTCTGATGGTGTAGTGGGTTAAAACATACTAGTTATGGCAGCTACTGGAAGGTAGTTGTGCTTTCTGTGTTCGAATCCCACTGGTGGGTGTTGTCCAAAGATTATTAATCTTCACTTGTGGTTTATGCAAGTATAGGCTTATAAGCTGGACACGAGTTCTCTCACATTGACAGTTGCTTGACGAAAAATGCAGACTGACCCCACACTCATCTGGTGCCCTCGGGAAGTGGAGATGTTTGGGATGTATATATATCTCGAACTCTCTACTTCTTTTGTAGGGTCTGATGGTGTAGTGGGTTAAAGCATACTAGTTATGGCAGCTACTGGAAGGTAGTTGTGCTTTCTGGGTTCGAGTCCCACTGGTGGGTGTTATCCAAAGATTATTAATCTTCACTTGTGGTTTATGCAAGTATAGGCTTATAAGCTGGACACGAGTTCTCTCACATTGACAGTGGCTTAACGAAAAATGCAGACTGACCCCACACTCATCTGGTGCCCTCGGGAAGTGGAGATGTTTGGGATGTATATATATCTCGAACTCTCTACTTCTTTTGTAGGGTCTGATGGTGTAGTGGGTTAAAGCATACTAGTTATGGCAGCTACTGGAAGGTAGTTGTGCTTTCTGGGTTCGAGTCCCACTGGTGGGTGTTGTCCAAAGATTATTAATCTTCACTTGTGGTTTATGCAAGTATAGGCTTATAAGCTGGACACGAGTTCTCTCACATTGACAGTGGCTTGACGAAAAATGCAGACTGACCCCACACTCATTCTGGTGCCCTCGGGAAGTGGAGATGTTTGGGATGTATATATATCTCAAACTCTCTACTTCTTTTGTAGGGTCTGATGGTGTAGTGGGTTAAAACATACTAGTTATGGCAGCTACTGGAAGGTAGTTGTGCTTTCTGTGTTCGAGTCCCACTGGTGGGTGTTGTCCAAAGATTATTAATCTTCACTTGTGGTTTATGCAAGTATAGGCTTATAAGCTGGACACGAGTTTTCTCACATTGACAGTGGCTTGACGAAAAATGCAGACTGACCCCACACTCATCTGGTGCCCTCGGGAAGTGGAGATGTTTGGGATGTATATATATCTCGAACTCTCTACTTCTTTTCTAGGGTCTGATGGTGTAGTGGGTTAAAGCATACTAGTTATGGCAGCTACTGGAAGGTAGTTGTGCTTTCTGGGTTCGAGTCCCACTGGTGGGTGTTGTCCAAAGATTATTAATCTTCACTTGTGGTTTATGCAAGTATAGGCTTATAAGCTGGACACGAGTTCTCTCACATTGACAGTGGGTTGACGAAAAATGCAGACTGACCCCACACTCATCTGGTGCCCTCGGGAAGTGGAGATGTTTGGGATGTATATATATCTTGAACTCTCTACTTCTTTTGTAGGGTCTGATGGTGTAGTGGGTTAAAGCATACGAGTTATGGCAGCTACTGGAAGGTAGTTGTGCTTTCTGGGTTCGAGTCCCACTGGTGGGTGTTGTCCAAAGATTATTAATCTTCACTTGTGGTTTATGCAAGTATAGGCTTATAAGCTGGACACGAGTTCTCTCACATTGACAGTGGCTTGACGAAAAATGCAGACTGACCACACACTCATCTGGTGCCCTCGGGAAGTGGAGATGTTTGGGATGTATATATATCTCGAACTCTCTACTTCTTTTGTAGGGTCTGATGGTGTAGTGGGTTAAAGCATACTAGTTATGGCAGCTACTGGAAGGTAGTTGTGCTTTCTGGGTTCGAGTCCCACTGGTGGGTGTTGTCCAAAGATTATTAATCTTCACTTGTGGTTTATGCAAGTATAGGCTTATAAGCTGGACACGAGTTCTCTCACATTGACAGTGGCTTGACGAAAAATGCAGACTGACCCCACACTCATCTGGTGCCCTCGGGAAGTGGAGATGTTTGGGATGTATATATATCTCGAACTCTCTACTTCTTTTGTAGGGTCTGATGGTGTAGTGGGTTAAAGCATACTAGTTATGGCAGCTACTGGAAGGTAGTTGTGCTTTCTGGGTTCGAGTCCCACTGGTGGGTGTTGTCCAAAGATTATTAATCTTCACTTGTGGTTTATGCAAGTATAGGCTTATAAGCTGGACACGAGTTCTCTCACATTGACAGTGGCTTGACGAAAAATGCAGACTGACCCCACACTCATCTGGTGCCCTCGGGAAGTGGAGATGTTTGGGATGTATATATATCTCGAACTCTCTACTTCTTTTGTAGGGTCTGATGGTGTAGTGGGTTAAAGCATACTAGTTATGGCAGCTACTGGAAGGTAGTTGTGCTTTCTGGGTTCGAGTCCCAGTAGTGGGTGTTGTCCAAAGATTATTAATCTTCACTTGTCATTTATGCAAGTATAGGCTTATAAGCTGGACACGAGTTCTCTCACATTGACAGTGGCTTGACGAAAAATGCAGACTGACCCCACACTCATCTGGTGCCCTCGGGAAGTGGAGATGTTTGGGATGTATATATATCTCGAACTCTCTACTTCTTTTGTAGGGTCTGATGGTGTAGTGGGTTAAAGCATACTAGTTATGGCAGCTACTGTAAGGTAGTTGTGCTTTCTGGGCACAAGTCCCACTGGTGGGTGTTGTCCAAAGATTATCAATCTTCACTTGTGGTTTATGCAAGTATAGGCTTATAAGCTGGACACGAGTTCTCTCACATTGACAGTGGCTTGATGAAAAATGCAGACTGACCCCACACTCATCTGGTGCCCTCGGGAAGTGGAGATGTTTGGGATGTATATATATCTCAAACTCTCTACTTCTTTTGTAGGGTCTGATGGTGTAGTGGGTTAAAACATACTAGTTATGGCAGCTACTGGAAGGTAGTTGTGCTTTCTGGGTTCGAGTCCCACTGGTGGGTGTTGTCCAAAGATTATTAATCTTCACTTGTGGTTTATGCAAGTATAGGCTTATAAGCTGGACACGAGTTCTCTCACATTGACAGTGGCTTGACGAAAAATGCAGACTGACCCCACACTCATCTGGTGCCCTCGGGAAGTGGAGATGTTTGGGATGTATATATATGTCGAACTCTCTACTTCTTTTGTAGGGTCTGATTTTGTAGTGGGTTAAAGCATACTAGTTATGGCAGCTACTGGAAGGTAGTTGTGCTTTCTGGGTTCGAGTCCCACTGGTGGGTGTTGTCCAAAGATTATTAATCTTTACTTGTGGTTTATGCAAGTATAGGCTTATAAGCTGGACACGAGTTCTCTCACATTGACAGTGGCTTGACGAAAAATGCAGACTGACCCTACACTCATCTGGTGCCCTCGGGAAGTGGAGATGTTTGGGATGTATATATATCTCAAACTCTCTACTTCTTTTGTAGGGTCTGATGGTGTAGTGGGTTAAAACATACTAGTTATGGCAGCTACTGGAAGGTAGTTCTGCTTTCTGTGTTCGAGTCCCACTGGTGGGTGTTGTCCAAAGATTATTAATCTTCACTTGTGGTTTATGCAAGTATAGGCTTATAAGCTGGACACGAGTTTTCTCACATTGACAGTGGCTTGACGAAAAATGCAGACTGACCCCACACTCATCTGGTGCCCTCGGGAAGTGGAGATGTTTGGGATGTATATATATCTCGAACTCTCTACTTCTTTTGTAGGGTCTGATGGTGTAGTGGGTTAAAGCATACTAGTTATGGCAGCTACTGGAAGGTAGTTGTGCTTTCTGGGTTCGAGTCCCACTGGTGGGTGTTGTCCAAAGATTATTAATCTTCACTTGTGGTTTATGCAAGTATAGGCTTATAAACTGGACACGAGTTCTCTCACATTGACAGTGGCTTGACGAAAAATGCAGACTGACCCCACACTCATCTGGTGCCCTCGGGAAGTGGAGATGTTTGGGATGTATATATATCTTGAACTCTCTACTTCTTTTGTAGGGTCTGATGGTGTAGTGGGTTAAAGCATACGAGTTATGGCAGCTACTGGAAGGTAATTGTGCTTTCTGGGTTCGAGTCCCACTGGTGGGTGTTGTCCAAAGATTATTAATCTTCACTTCTGGTTTATGCAAGTATAGGCTTATAAGCTGGACACGAGTTCTCTCACATTGACAGTGGCTTGACGAAAAATGCAGACTGACCCCACACTCATCTGGTGCCCTCGGGAAGTGGAGATGTTTGGGATGTATATATATCTCGAACTCTCTACTTCTTTTGTAGGGTCTGATGGTGTAGTGGGTTAAAGCATACTAGTTATGGCAGCTACTGGAAGGTAGTTGTGCTTTCTGGGTTCGAGTCCCACTGGTGGGTGTTGTCCAAAGATTATTAATCTTCACTTGTGGTTTATGCAAGTATAGGCTTATAAGCTGGACACGAGTTCTCTCACATTGACAGTGGCTTGACGAAAAATGCAGACTGACCCCACACTCATCTGGTGTACTCGGGAAGTGGAGATGTTTGGGATGTATATATATCTCGAACTCTCTACTTCTTTTGTAGGGTCTGATGGTGTAGTGGGTTAAAGCATACTAGTTATGGCAGCTACTGGAAGGTAGTTGTGCTTTCTGGGTTCGAGTCCCACTGGTAGGTGTTGTCCAAAGATTATTAATCTTCACTTGTGGTTTATGCAAGTATAGGCTTATAAGCTGGACACGAGTTCTCTCACATTGACAGTGGCTTGACGAAAAATGCAGACTGACCCCACACTCATCTGGTGCCCTCGGGAAGTGGAGATGTTTGGGATGTATATATATGTCGAACTCTCTACTTCTTTTGTAGGGTCTGATGGTGTAGTGGGTTAAAGCATACTAGTTATGGCAGCTACTGGAAGGTAGTTGTGCTTTCTGGGTTCGAGTCCCACTGGTGGGTGTTGTCCAAAGATTATTAATCTTCACTTGTGGTTTATGCAAGTATAGGCTTATAAGCTGGACACGAGTTCTCTCACATTGACAGTGGCTTGACGAAAAATGCAGACTGACTCTACACTCATCTGGTGCCCTCGGGAAGTGGAGATGTTTGGGATGTATATATATCTCAAACTCTCTACTTCTTTTGTAGGGTCTGATGGTGTAGTGGGTTAAAACATACTAGTTATGGCAGCTACTGGAAGGTAGTTGTGCTTTCTGTGTTCGAGTCCCACTGGTGGGTGTTGTCCAAAGATTATTAATCTTCACTTGTGGTTTATGCAAGTATAGGCTTATAAGCTGGACACGAGTTTTCTCACATTGACAGTGGCTTGACGAAAAATGCAGACTGTCCCCACACTCATCTGGTGCCCTCGGGAAGTGGAGATGTTTGGGATGTATATATATCTCGAACTCTCTACTTCTTTTGTAGGGTCTGATGGTGTAGTGGGTTAAAGCATACTAGTTATGGCAGCTACTGGAAGGTAGTTGTGCTTTCTGGGTTCGAGTCCCACTGGTGGGTGTTGTCCAAAGATTATTAATCTTCACTTGTGGTTTATGCAAGTATAGGCTTATAAGCTGGACACGAGTTCTCTCAAATTGACAGTGGCTTGACGAAAAATGCAGACTGACCCCACACTCATCTGGTGCCCTCGGGAAGTGGAGATGTTTGGGATGTATATATATCTTGAACTCTCTACTTCTTTTGTAGGGTCTGATGGTGTAGTGGGTTAAAGCATACGAGTTATGGCAGCTACTGGAAGGTAATTGTGCTTTCTGGGTTCGAGTCCCACTGGTGGGTGTTGTCCAAAGATTATTAATCTTCACTTGTGGTTTATGCAAGTATAGGCTTATAAGCTGGACACGAGTTCTCTCACATTGACAGTGGCTTGACGAAAAATGCAGACTGACCCCACACTCATCTGGTGCCCTCGGGAACTGGAGATGTTTGGGATGTATATATATCTCGAACTCTCTACTTCTTTTGTAGGGTCTGATGGTGTAGTGGGTTAAAGCATACTAGTTATGGCAGCTACTGGAAGGTAGTTGTGCTTTCTGGGTTCGAGTCCCACTGGTGGGTGTTGTCCAAAGATTATTAATCTTCACTTGTGGTTTATGCAAGTATAGGCTTATAAGCTGGACTCTCGACTTCTTTTGTAGGGTCTGATGGTGTAGTGGGTTAAAGCATACTAGTTATGGCAGCTACTGGAAGGTAGTTGTGCTTTCTGGGTTCGAGTCCCACTGGTGGGTGTTGTCCAAAGATTATTAATCTTCACTTGTGGTTTATGCAAGTATAGGCTTATAAGCTGGACACGAGTTCTCTCACATTGACAGTGGCTTGACGAAAAATGCAGACTGACCCCACACTCATCTGGTGTACTCGGGAAGTGGAGATGTTTGGGATGTATATATATGTCGAACTCTCTACTTCTTTTGTAGGGTCTGATGGTGTAGTGGGTTAAAGCATACTAGTTATGGCAGCTACTGGAAGGTAGTTGTGCTTTCTGGGTTCGAGTCCCACTGGTGGGTGTTGTCCAAAGATTATTAATCTTCACTTGTGGTTTATGCAAGTATAGGCTTATAAGCTGGACACGAGTTCTCTCACATTGACAGTGGCTTGACGAAAAATGCAGACTGACCCCACACTCATCTGGTGCCCTCGGGAAGTGGAGATGTTTGGGATGTATATATATGTCAAACTCTCCACTTCTTTTGTAGGGTCTGATGGTGTAGTGGGTTAAAACATACTAGTTATGGCAGCTACTGGAAGGTAGTTGTGCTTTCTGTGTTCGAGTCCCACTGGTGGGTGTTGTCCAAAGATTATTAATCTTCACTTGTGGTTTATGCAAGTATAGGCTTATAAGCTGGACACGAGTTCTCTCACATTGACAGTTGCTTGACGAAAAATGCAGACTGACCCCACACTCATCTGGTGCCCTCGGGAAGTGGAGATGTTTGGGATGTATATATATGTCGAACTCTCTACTTCTTTTGTAGGGTCTGATTTTGTAGTGGGTTAAAGCATACTAGTTATGGCAGCTACTGGAAGGTAGTTGTGCTTTCTGGATTCGAGTCCCACTGGTGGGTGTTGTCCAAAGATTATTAATCTTTACTTGTGGTTTATGCAAGTATAGGCTTATAAGCTGGACACGAGTTCTCTCACATTGACAGTGGCTTGACGAAAAATGCAGACTGACCCTACACTCATCTGGTGCCCTCGGGAAGTGGAGATGTTTGGGATGTATATATATCTCAAACTCTCTACTTCTTTTGTAGGGTCTGATGGTGTAGTGTGTTAAAACATACTAGTTATGGCAGCTACTGGAAGGTAGTTCTGCTTTCTGTGTTCGAGTCCCACTGGTGGGTGTTGTCCAAAGATTATTAATCTTCACTTGTGGTTTATGCAAGTATAGGCTTATAAGCTGGACACGAGTTTTCTCACATTGACAGTGGCTTGACGAAAAATGCAGACTGACCCCACACTCATCTGGTGCCCTCGGGAAGTGGAGATGTTTGGGATGTATATATATCTCGAACTCTCTACTTCTTTTGTAGGGTCTGATGGTGTAGTGGGTTAAAGCATACTAGTTATGGCAGCTACTGGAAGGTAGTTGTGCTTTCTGGGTTCGAGTCCCACTGGTGGGTGTTGTCCAAAGATTATTAATCTTCACTTGTGGTTTATGCAAGTATAGGCTTATAAACTGGACACGAGTTCTCTCACATTGACAGTGGCTTGACGAAAAATGCAGACTGACCCCACACTCATCTGGTGCCCTCGGGAAGTGGAGATGTTTGGGATGTATATATATCTTGAACTCTCTACTTCTTTTGTAGGGTCTGATGGTGTAGTGGGTTAAAGCATACGAGTTATGGCAGCTACTGGAAGGTAATTGTGCTTTCTGGGTTCGAGTCCCACTGGTGGGTGTTGTCCAAAGATTATTAATCTTCACTTGTGGTTTATGCAAGTATAGGCTTATAAGCTGGACACGAGTTCTCTCACATTGACAGTGGCTTGACGAAAAATGCAGACTGACCCCACACTCATCTGGTGCCCTCGGGAAGTGGAGATGTTTGGGATGTATATATATCTTGAACTCTCTACTTCTTTTGTAGGGTCTGATGGTGTAGTGGGTTAAAGCATACGAGTTATGGCAGCTACTGGAAGGTAATTGTGCTTTCTGGGTTCGAGTCCCACTGGTGGGTGTTGTCCAAAGATTATTAATCTTCACTTGTGGTTTATGCAAGTATAGGCTTATAAGCTGGACACGAGTTCTCTCACATTGACAGTGGCTTGACGAAAAATGCAGACTGACCCCACACTCATCTGGTGCCCTCGGGAAGTGGAGATGTTTGGGATGTATATATATCTCGAACTCTCTACTTCTTTTGTAGGGTCTGATGGTGTAGTGGGTTAAAGCATACTAGTTATGGCAGCTACTGGAAGGTAGTTGTGCTTTCTGGGTTCGAGTCCCACTGGTGGGTGTTGTCCAAAGATTATTAATCTTCACTTGTGGTTTATGCAAGTATAGGCTTATAAGCTGGACACGAGTTCTCTCACATTGACAGTGGCTTGACGAAAAATGCAGACTGACCCCACACTCATCTGGTGTACTCGGGAAGTGGAGATGTTTGGGATGTATATATATCTCGAACTCTCTACTTCTTTTGTAGGGTCTGATGGTGTAGTGGGTTAAAGCATACTAGTTATGGCAGCTACTGGAAGGTAGTTGTGCTTTCTGGGTTCGAGTCCCACTGGTAGGTGTTGTCCAAAGATTATTAATCTTCACTTGTGGTTTATGCAAGTATAGGCTTATAAGCTGGACACGAGTTCTCTCACATTGACAGTGGCTTGACGAAAAATGCAGACTGACCCCACACTCATCTGGTGCCCTCGGGAAGTGGAGATGTTTGGGATGTATATATATGTCGAACTCTCTACTTCTTTTGTAGGGTCTGATGGTGTAGTGGGTTAAAGCATACTAGTTATGGCAGCTACTGGAAGGTAGTTGTGCTTTCTGGGTTCGAGTCCCACTGGTGGGTGTTGTCCAAAGATTATTAATCTTCACTTGTGGTTTATGCAAGTATAGGCTTATAAGCTGGACACGAGTTCTCTCACATTGACAGTGGCTTGACGAAAAATGCAGACTGACTCCTACACTCATCTGGTGCCCTCGGGAAGTGGAGATGTTTGGGATGTATATATATCTCGAACTCTCTACTTCTTTTGTAGGGTCTGATGGTGTAGTGGGTTAAAGCATACTAGTTATGGCAGCTACTGGAAGGTAGTTGTGCTTTCTGTGTTCGAGTCCCACTGGTGGGTGTTGTCCAAAGATTATTAATCTTCACTTGTGGTTTATGCAAGTATAGGCTTATAAGCTGGACACGAGTTTCTCTCACATTGACAGTGGCTTGACGAAAAATGCAGACTGACCCCACACTCATCTGGTGCCCTCGGGAAGTGGAGATGTTTGGGATGTATATATATCTCGAACTCTCTACTTCTTTTGTAGGGTCTGATGGTGTAGTGGGTTAAAGCATACTAGTTATGGCAGCTACTGGAAGGTAGTTGTGCTTTCTGGGTTCGAGTCCCACTGGTGGGTGTTGTCCAAAGATTATTAATCTTCACTTGTGGTTTATGCAAGTATAGGCTTATAAGCTGGACACGAGTTCTCTCACATTGACAGTGGCTTGACGAAAAATGCAGACTGACCCCACACTCATCTGGTGCCCTCGGGAATTGGAGATGTTTGGGATGTATATATATCTCGAACTCTCTACTTCTTTTGTAGGGTCTGATGGTGTAGTGGGTTAAAGCATACTAGTTATGGCAGCTACTGGAAGGTAGTTGTGCTTTCTGGGTTCGAGTCCCACTGGTGGGTGTTGTCCAAAGATTATTAATCTTCACTTGTGGTTTATGCAAGTATAGGCTTATAAGCTGGACACGAGTTCTCTCACATTGACAGTGGCTTGACGAAAAATGCAGACTGACCCCACACTCATCTGGTGTACTCGGGAAGTGGAGATGTTTGGGATGTATATATAACTCGAACTCTCTACTTCTTTTGTAGGGTCTGATGGTGTAGTGGGTTAAAGCATACTAGTTATGGCAGCTACTGGAAGGTAGTTGTGCTTTCTGGGTTCGAGTCCCACTGGTGGGTGTTGTCCAAAGATTATTAATCTTCACTTGTGGTTTATGCAAGTATAGGCTTATAAGCTGGACACGAGTTCTCTCACATTGACAGTGGCTTGACGAAAAATGCAGACTGACCCCACACTCATCTGGTGTACTCGGGAAGTGGAGATGTTTGGGATGTATATATATGTCGAACTCTCTACTTCTTTTGTAGGGTCTGATGGTGTAGTGGGTTAAAGCATACTAGTTATGGCAGCTACTGGAAGGTAGTTGTGCTTTCTGGGTTCGAGTCCCACTGGTGGGTGTTGTCCAAAGATTATTAATCTTCACTTGTGGTTTATGCAAGTATAGGCTTATAAGCTGGACACGAGTTCTCTCACATTGACAGTGGCTTGACGAAAAATGCAGACTGACCCCACACTCATCTGGTGCCCTCGGGAAGTGGAGATGTTTGGGATGTATATATATGTCAAACTCTCCTACTTCTTTTGTAGGGTCTGATGGTGTAGTGGGTTAAAAGCATACTAGTTATGGCAGCTACTGGAAGGTAGTTGTGCTTTCTGTGTTCGAGTCCCACTGGTGGGTGTTGTCCAAAGATTATTAATCTTCACTTGTGGTTTATGCAAGTATAGGCTTATAAGCTGGACACGAGTTCTCTCACATTGACAGTTGCTTGACGAAAAATGCAGACTGACCCCACACTCATCTGGTGCCCTCGGGAAGTGGAGATGTTTGGGATGTATATATATCTCGAACTCTCTACTTCTTTTGTAGGGTCTGATGGTGTAGTGGGTTAAAGCATACTAGTTATGGCAGCTACTGGAAGGTAGTTGTGCTTTCTGGGTTCGAGTCCCACTGGTGGGTGTTATCCAAAGATTATTAATCTTCACTTGTGGTTTATGCAAGAATAGGCTTAAAAGCTGGACACGAGTTCTCTCACATTGACAGTGGCTTGACGAAAAATGCAGACTGACCCCACACTCATCTGGTGCCCTCGGGAAGTGGAGATGTTTGGGATGTATATATATCTCGAACTCTCTACTTCTTTTGTAGGGTCTGATGGTGTAGTGGGTTAAAGCATACTAGTTATGGCAGCTACTGGAAGGTAGTTGTGCTTTCTGGGTTCGAGTCCCACTGGTGGGTGTTGTCCAAAGATTATTAATCTTCACTTGTGGTTTATGCAAGTATAGGCTTATAAGCTGGACACGAGTTCTCTCACATTGACAGTGGCTTGACGAAAAATGCAGACTGACCCCACACTCATCTGGTGCCCTCGGGAAGTGGAGATGTTTGGGATGTATATATATGTCGAACTCTCTACTTCTTTTGTAGGGTCTGATGGTGTAGTGGGTTAAAGCATACTAGTTATGGCAGCTACTGGAAGGTAGTTGTGCTTTCTGGGTTCGAGTCCCACTGGTGGGTGTTGTCCAAAGATTATTAATCTTCACTTGTGGTTTATGCAAGTATAGGCTTATAAGCTGGACACGAGTTCTCTCACATTGACAGTGGCTTGACGAAAAATGCAGACTGACCCCACACTCATCTGGTGCCCTCGGGAAGTGGAGATGTTTGGGATGTATATATATGTCGAACTCTCTACTTCTTTTGTAGGGTCTGATGTTGTAGTGGGTTAAAGCATACTAGTTATGGCAGCTACTGGAAGGTAGTTGTGCTTTCTGGGTTCGAGTCCCACTGGTGGGTGTTGTCCAAAGATTATTAATCTTTACTTGTGGTTTATGCAAGTATAGGCTTATAAGCTGGACACGAGTTCTCTCACATTGACAGTGGCTTGACGGAAAAATGCAGACTGACCCCTACACTCATCTGGTGCCCTCGGGAAGTGGAGATGTTTGGGATGTATATATATCTCAAACTCTCTACTTCTTTTGTAGGGTCTGATGGTGTAGTGGGTTAAAACATACTAGTTATGGCAGCTACTGGAAGGTAGTTCTGCTTCCTGTGTTCGAGTCCCACTGGTGGGTGTTGTCCAAAGATTATTAATCTTCACTTGTGGTTTATGCAAGTATAGGCTTATAAGCTGGACACGAGTTCTCTCACATTGACAGTGGCTTGACGAAAAATGCAGACTGACTCTACACTCATCTGGTGCCCTCGGGAAGTGGAGATGTTTGGGATGTATATATATCTCAAACTCTCTACTTCTTTTGTAGGGTCTGATGGTGTAGTGGGTTAAAACATACTAGTTATGGCAGCTACTGGAAGGTAGTTGTGCTTTCTGTGTTCGAGTCCCACTGGTGGGTGTTGTCCAAAGATTATTAATCTTCACTTGTGGTTTATGCAAGTATAGGCTTATAAGCTGGACACGAGTTTTCTCACATTGACAGTGGCTTGACGAAAAATGCAGACTGACCCCACACTCATCTGGTGCCCTCGGGAAGTGGAGATGTTTGGGATGTATATATATCTCGAACTCTCTACTTCTTTTGTAGGGTCTGATGGTGTAGTGGGTTAAAGCATACTAGTTATGGCAGCTACTGGAAGGTAGTTGTGCTTTCTGGGTTCGAGTCCCACTGGTGGGTGTTGTCCAAAGATTATTAATCTTCACTTGTGGTTTATGCAAGTATAGGCTTATAAGCTGGACACGAGTTCTCTCAAATTGACAGTGGCTTGACGAAAAATGCAGACTGACCCCACACTCATCTGGTGCCCTCGGGAAGTGGAGATGTTTGGGATGTATATATATCTTGAACTCTCTACTTCTTTTGTAGGGTCTGATGGTGTAGTGGGTTAAAGCATACGAGTTATGGCAGCTACTGGAAGGTAATTGTGCTTTCTGGGTTCGAGTCCCACTGGTGGGTGTTGTCCAAAGATTATTAATCTTCACTTGTGGTTTATGCAAGTATAGGCTTATAAGCTGGACACGAGTTCTCTCACATTGACAGTGGCTTGACGAAAAATGCAGACTGACCCCACACTCATCTGGTGCCCTCGGGAACTGGAGATGTTTGGGATGTATATATATCTCGAACTCTCTACTTCTTTTGTAGGGTCTGATGGTGTAGTGGGTTAAAGCATACTAGTTATGGCAGCTACTGGAAGGTAGTTGTGCTTTCTGGGTTCGAGTCCCACTGGTGGGTGTTGTCCAAAGATTATTAATCTTCACTTGTGGTTTATGCAAGTATAGGCTTATAAGCTGGACACGAGTTCTCTCACATTGACAGTGGCTTGACGAAAAATGCAGACTGACCCCACACTCATCTGGTGTACTCGGGAAGTGGAGATGTTTGGGATATATATATAACTCGAACTCTCTACTTCTTTTGTAGGGTCTGATGGTGTAGTGGGTTAAAGCATACTAGTTATGGCAGCTACTGGAAGGTAGTTGTGCTTTCTGGGTTCGAGTCCCACTGGTGGGTGTTGTCCAAAGATTATTAATCTTCACTTGTGGTTTATGCAAGTATAGGCTTATAAGCTGGACACGAGTTCTCTCACATTGACAGTGGCTTGACGAAAAATGCAGACTGACCCCACACTCATCTGGTGTACTCGGGAAGTGGAGATGTTTGGGATGTATATATATGTCGAACTCTCTACTTCTTTTGTAGGGTCTGATGGTGTAGTGGGTTAAAGCATACTAGTTATGGCAGCTACTGGAAGGTAGTTGTGCTTTCTGGGTTCGAGTCCCACTGGTGGGTGTTGTCCAAAGATTATTAATCTTCACTTGTGGTTTATGCAAGTATAGGCTTATAAGCTGGACACGAGTTCTCTCACATTGACAGTGGCTTGATGAAAAATGCAGACTGACCCCACACTCATCTGGTGCCCTCGGGAAGTGGAGATGTTTGGGATGTATATATATGTCAAACTCTCCACTTCTTTTGTAGGGTCTGATGGTGTAGTGGGTTAAAACATACTAGTTATGGCAGCTACTGGAAGGTAGTTGTGCTTTCTGTGTTCGAGTCCCACTGGTGGGTGTTGTCCAAAGATTATTAATCTTCACTTGTGGTTTATGCAAGTATAGGCTTATAAGCTGGACACGAGTTCTCTCACATTGACAGTTGCTTGACGAAAAATGCAGACTGACCCCACACTCATCTGGTGCCCTCGGGAAGTGGAGATGTTTGGGATGTATATATATGTCGAACTCTCTACTTCTTTTGTAGGGTCTGATTTTGTAGTGGGTTAAAGCATACTAGTTATGGCAGCTACTGGAAGGTAGTTGTGCTTTCTGGATTCGAGTCCCACTGGTGGGTGTTGTCCAAAGATTATTAATCTTTACTTGTGGTTTATGCAAGTATAGGCTTATAAGCTGGACACGAGTTCTCTCACATTGACAGTGGCTTGACGAAAAATGCAGACTGACCCTACACTCATCTGGTGCCCTCGGGAAGTGGAGATGTTTGGGATGTATATATATCTCAAACTCTCTACTTCTTTTGTAGGGTCTGATGGTGTAGTGGGTTAAAACATACTAGTTATGGCAGCTACTGGAAGGTAGTTCTGCTTTCTGTGTTCGAGTCCCACTGGTGGGTGTTGTCCAAAGATTATTAATCTTCACTTGTGGTTTATGCAAGTATAGGCTTATAAGCTGGACACGAGTTTTCTCACATTGACAGTGGCTTGACGAAAAATGCAGACTGACCCCACACTCATCTGGTGCCCTCGGGAAGTGGAGATGTTTGGGATGTATATATATCTCGAACTCTCTACTTCTTTTGTAGGGTCTGATGGTGTAGTGGGTTAAAGCATACTAGTTATGGCAGCTACTGGAAGGTAGTTGTGCTTTCTGGGTTCGAGTCCCACTGGTGGGTGTTGTCCAAAGATTATTAATCTTCACTTGTGGTTTATGCAAGTATAGGCTTATAAACTGGACACGAGTTCTCTCACATTGACAGTGGCTTGACGAAAAATGCAGACTGACCCCACACTCATCTGGTGCCCTCGGGAAGTGGAGATGTTTGGGATGTATATATATCTTGAACTCTCTACTTCTTTTGTAGGGTCTGATGGTGTAGTGGGTTAAAGCATACTAAGTTATGGCAGCTACTGGAAGGTAATTGTGCTTTCTGGGTTCGAGTCCCACTGGTGGGTGTTGTCCAAAGATTATTAATCTTCACTTGTGGTTTATGCAAGTATAGGCTTATAAGCTGGACACGAGTTCTCTCACATTGACAGTGGCTTGACGAAAAATGCAGACTGACCCCACACTCATCTGGTGCCCTCGGGAAGTGGAGATGTTTGGGATGTATATATATCTCGAACTCTCTACTTCTTTTGTAGGGTCTGATGGTGTAGTGGGTTAAAGCATACTAGTTATGGCAGCTACTGGAAGGTAGTTGTGCTTTCTGGGTTCGAGTCCCACTGGTGGGTGTTGTCCAAAGATTATTAATCTTCACTTGTGGTTTATGCAAGTATAGGCTTATAAGCTGGACACGAGTTCTCTCACATTGACAGTGGCTTGACGAAAAATGCAGACTGACCCCACACTCATCTGGTGTACCTCGGGAAGTGGAGATGTTTGGGATGTATATATATCTCGAACTCTCTACTTCTTTTGTAGGGTCTGATGGTGTAGTGGGTTAAAGCATACTAGTTATGGCAGCTACTGGAAGGTAGTTGTGCTTTCTGGGTTCGAGTCCCACTGGTAGGTGTTGTCCAAAGATTATTAATCTTCACTTGTGGTTTATGCAAGTATAGGCTTATAAGCTGGACACGAGTTCTCTCACATTGACAGTGGCTTGACGAAAAATGCAGACTGACCCCACACTCATCTGGTGCCCTCGGGAAGTGGAGATGTTTGGGATGTATATATATGTCGAACTCTCTACTTCTTTTGTAGGGTCTGATGGTGTAGTGGGTTAAAGCATACTAGTTATGGCAGCTACTGGAAGGTAGTTGTGCTTTCTGGGTTCGAGTCCCACTGGTGGGTGTTGTCCAAAGATTATTAATCTTCACTTGTGGTTTATGCAAGTATAGGCTTATAAGCTGGACACGAGTTCTCTCACATTGACAGTGGCTTGACGAAAAATGCAGACTGACTCTACACTCATCTGGTGCCCTCGGGAAGTGGAGATGTTTGGGATGTATATATATCTCAAACTCTCTACTTCTTTTGTAGGGTCTGATGGTGTAGTGGGTTAAAACATACTAGTTATGGCAGCTACTGGAAGGTAGTTGTGCTTTCTGTGTTCGAGTCCCACTGGTGGGTGTTGTCCAAAGATTATTAATCTTCACTTGTGGTTTATGCAAGTATAGGCTTATAAGCTGGACACGAGTTTTCTCACATTGACAGTGGCTTGACGAAAAATGCAGACTGACCCCACACTCATCTGGTGCCCTCGGGAAGTGGAGATGTTTGGGATGTATATATATCTCGAACTCTCTACTTCTTTTGTAGGGTCTGATGGTGTAGTGGGTTAAAGCATACTAGTTATGGCAGCTACTGGAAGGTAGTTGTGCTTTCTGGGTTCGAGTCCCACTGGTGGGTGTTGTCCAAAGATTATTAATCTTCACTTGTGGTTTATGCAAGTATAGGCTTATAAGCTGGACACGAGTTCTCTCACATTGACAGTGGCTTGACGAAAAATGCAGACTGACCCCACACTCATCTGGTGCCCTCGGGAAGTGGAGATGTTTGGGATGTATATATATCTCGAACTCTCTACTTCTTTTGTAGGGTCTGATGGTGTAGTGGGTTAAAGCATACTAGTTATGGCAGCTACTGGAAGGTAGTTGTGCTTTCTGGGTTCGAGTCCCACTGGTGGGTGTTGTCCAAAGATTATTAATCTTCACTTGTGGTTTATGCAAGTATAGGCTTATAAGCTGGACACGAGTTCTCTCACATTGACAGTGGCTTGACGAAAAATGCAGACTGACCCCACACTCATCTGGTGTACCTCGGGAAGTGGAGATGTTTGGGATGTATATATAATCTCGAACTCTCTACTTCTTTTGTAGGGTCTGATGGTGTAGTGGGTTAAAGCATACTAGTTATGGCAGCTACTGGAAGGTAGTTGTGCTTTCTGGGTTCGAGTCCCACTGGTGGGTGTTGTCCAAAGATTATTAATCTTCACTTGTGGTTTATGCAAGTATAGGCTTATAAGCTGGACACGAGTTCTCTCACATTGACAGTGGCTTGACGAAAAATGCAGACTGACCCCACACTCATCTGGTGTACTCGGGAAGTGGAGATGTTTGGGATGTATATATATCTCGAACTCTCTACTTCTTTTGTAGGGTCTGATGGTGTAGTGGGTTAAAGCATACTAGTTATGGCAGCTACTGGAAGGTAGTTGTGCTTTCTGGGTTCGAGTCCCACTGGTGGGTGTTGTCCAAAGATTATTAATCTTCACTTGTGGTTTATGCAAGTATAGGCTTATAAGCTGGACACGAGTTCTCTCACATTGACAGTGGCTTGACGAAAAATGCAGACTGACCCTACACTCATCTGGTGCCCTCGGGAAGTGGAGATGTTTGGGATGTATATATATCTCGAACTCTCTACTTCTTTTGTAGGGTCTGATGGTGTAGTGGGTTAAAAGCATACTAGTTATGGCAGCTACTGGAAGGTAGTTGTGCTTTCTGGGTTCGAGTCCCACTGGTGGGTGTTGTCCAAAGATTATTAATCTTCACTTGTGGTTTATGCAAGTATAGGCTTATAAGCTGGACACGAGTTCTCTCACATTGACAGTGGCTTGACGAAAAATGCAGACTGACCCCACACTCATCTGGTGCCCTCGGGAAGTGGAGATGTTTGGGATGTATATATATCTCGAACTCTCTACTTCTTTTGTAGGGTCTGATGGTGTAGTGGGTTAAAGCATACTAGTTATGGCAGCTACTGGAAGGTAGTTGTGCTTTCTGGGTTCGAGTCCCACTGGTGGGTGTTGTCCAAAGATTATTAATCTTCACTTGTGGTTTATGCAAGTAAAGGCTTATAAGCTGGACACGAGTTCTCTCACATTGACAGTGGCTTGACGAAAAATGCAGACTGACCCCACACTCATCTGGTGCCCTCGGGAAGTGGAGATGTTTGGGATGTATATATATCTCGAACTCTCTACTTCTTTTGTAGGGTCTGATGGTGTAGTGGGTTAAAGCATACTAGTTATGGCAGCTACTGGAAGGTAGTTGTGCTTTCTGGGTTCGAGTCCCACTGGTGGGTGTTGTCCAAAGATTATTAATCTTCACTTGTGGTTTATGCAAGTATAGGCTTATAAGCTGGACACGAGTTCTCTCACATTGACAGTGGCTTGACGAAAAATGCAGACTGACCCCACACTCATCTGGTGCCCTCGGGAAGTGGAGATGTTTGGGATGTATATATATCTCGAACTCTCTACTTCTTTTGTAGGGTCTGATGGTGTAGTGGGTTAAAGCATACTAGTTATGGCAGCTACTGGAAGGTAGTTGTGCTTTCTGGGTTCGAGTCCCACTGGTGGGTGTTGTCCAAAGATTATTAATCTTCACTTGTGGTTTATGCAAGTATAGGCTTATAAGCTGGACACGAGTTCTCTCACATTGACAGTGGCTTGACGAAAAATGCAGACTGACCCCACACTCATCTGGTGCCCTCGGGAAGTGGAGATGTTTGGGATGTATATATATCTCGAACTCTCTACTTCTTTTGTAGGGTCTGATGGTGTAGTGGGTTAAAGCATACTAGTTATGGCAGCTACTGGAAGGTAGTTGTGCTTTCTGGGTTCGAGTCCCACTGGTGGGTGTTGTCCAAAGATTATTAATCTTCACTTGTGGTTTATGCAAGTATAGGCTTATAAGCTGGACACGAGTTCTCTCACATTGACAGTGGCTTGACGAAAAATGCAGACTGACCCCACACTCATCTGGTGCCCTCGGGAAGTGGAGATGTTTGGGATGTATATATATCTCGAACTCTCTACTTCTTTTGTAGGGTCTGATGGTGTAGTGGGTTAAAGCATACTAGTTATGGCAGCTACTGGAAGGTAGTTGTGCTTTCTGGGTTCGAGTCCCACTGGTGGGTGTTGTCCAAAGATTATTAATCTTCACTTGTGGTTTATGCAAGTATAGGCTTATAAGCTGGACACGAGTTCTCTCACATTGACAGTGACTTGACGAAAAATGCAGACTGACCCCACACTCATCTGGTGCCCTCGGGAAGTGGAGATGTTTGGGATGTATATATATCTCGAACTCTCTACTTCTTTTGTAGGGTCTGATGGTGTAGTGGGTTAAAGCATACTAGTTATGGCAGCTACTGGAAGGTAGTTGTGCTTTCTGGGTTCGAGTCCCACTGGTGGGTGTTGTCCAAAGATTATTAATCTTCACTTGTGGTTTATGCAAGTATAGGCTTATAAGCTGGACACGAGTTCTCTCACATTGACAGTGGCTTGACGAAAAATGCAGACTGACCCCACACTCATCTGGTGCCCTCGGGAAGTGGAGATGTTTGGGATGTATATATATCTCGAACTCTCTACTTCTTTTGTAGGGTCCTGATGGTGTAGTGGGTTAAAGCATACTAGTTATGGCAGCTACTGGAAGGTAGTTGTGCTTTCTGGGTTCGAGTCCCACTGGTGGGTGTTGTCCAAAGATTATTAATCTTCACTTGTGGTTTATGCAAGTATAGGCTTATAAGCTGGACACGAGTTCTCTCACATTGACAGTGGCTTGACGAAAAATGCAGACTGACCCCACACTCATCTGGTGCCCTCGGGAAGTGGAGATGTTTGGGATGTATATATATCTCGAACTCTCTACTTCTTTTGTAGGGTCTGATGGTGTAGTGGGTTAAAGCATACTAGTTATGGCAGCTACTGGAAGGTAGTTGTGCTTACTGGGTTCGGGTCCCACTGGTGGGTGTTGTCCAAAGATTATTAATCTTCACTTGTGGTTTATGCAAGTATAGGCTTATAAGCTGGACACGAGTTCTCTCACATTGACAGTGGCTTGACGAAAAATGCAGACTGACCCCACACTCATCTGGTGCCCTCGGGAAGTGGAGATGTTTGGGATGTATATATATCTCAAACTCTCTACTTCTTTTGTAGGGTCTGAAGGTGTAGTGGGTTAAAGCATACTAGTTATGGCAGCTACTGGAAGGTAGCTGTGCTTTCTGGGTTCGAGTCCCACTGGTGGGTGTTGTCCAAAGATTATTAATCTTCACTTGTGGTTTATGCAAGTATAGGCTTATAAAGCTGGACACGAGTTCTCTCACATTGACAGTGGCTTGACGAAAAATGCAGACTGACCCCACACTCATGTGGTGCCCTCGGGAAGTGGAGATGTTTGAGATGTATATATATCTCGAACTCTCTACTTCTGTTGTAGGGTCTGATGGTGTAGTGGGTTAAAGCATACTAGTTATGGCAGCTACTGGAAGGTAGTTGTGCTTTCTGGGTTCGAGTCCCACTGGTGGGTGTTGTCCAAAGATTATTAATCTTCACTTGTGGTTTATGCAAGTATAGGCTTATAAGCTGGACACGAGTTCTCTCACATTGACAGTGACTTGACAAAAAACGCAGACTGACCCCACACTCATCTGGTGCCCTCGGGAAGTGGAGATGTTTGGGATGTATATATATCTCGAACTCTCTACTTCTTTTGTAGGGTCTGATGGTGTAGTGGGTTACAGCATACTAGTTATGGCAGCTACTGGAAGGTAGTTGTGCTTTCTGGGTTCGAGTCCCACTGGTGGGTGTTGTCCAAAGATTATTAATCTTCACTTGTTGTTTATGCAAGTATAGGCTTATAAGCTGGACACGAGTTCTCTCACATTGACAGTGGCTTGACGAAAAATGCAGACTGACCCCACACTTATCTGGTGCCCTCGGGAAGTGGAGATGTTTGGGATGTATATATATCTCGAACTCTCTACTTCTTTTGTAGGGTCTGATGGTGTAGTGGGTTAAAGCATACTAGTTATGGCAGCTACTGGAAGGTAGTTGTGCTTTCTGGGTTCGAGTCCCACTGGTGGGTGTTGTCCAAAGATTATTAATCTTCACTTGTGGTTTATGCAAGTATAGGCTTATAAGCTGGACACGAGTTCTCTCACATTGACAGTGGCTTGACGAAAAATGCAGACTGACCCCACACTCATGTGGTGCCCTCGAGAAGTGGAGATGTTTGGGATGTATATATATCTCGAACTCTCTACTTCATTTGTAGGGGGCTGATGGTGTAGTGGGTTAAAGCATACTAGTTATGGCAGCTACTGGAAGGTAGTTGTGCTTTCTGGGTTCGAGTCCCACTGGTGGGTGTTGTCCAAAGATTATTAATCTTCACTTGTGGTTTATGCAAGTATAGGCTTATAAGCTGGACACGAGTTCTCTCATATTGACAGTGGCTTGACGAAAAATGCAGACTGACCCCACACTCATCTGGTGCCCTCGGGAAGTGGAGATGTTTGAGATGTATATATATCTCGAACTCTCTACTTCTTTTGTAGGGTCTGATGGTGTAGTGGGTTAAAGCATACTAGTTATGGCAGCTACTGGAAGGTAGTTGTGCTTTCTGGGTTCGAGTCCCACAGGTGGGTGTTGTCCAAAGATTATTAATCTTCACTTGTGGTTTATGCAAGTATAGGCTTATAAGCTGGACACGAGTTCTCTCACATTGACAGTGGCTTGATGAAAAATGCAGACTGACCCCACACTCATCTGGTGCCCTCGGGAAGTGGAGATGTTTGGGATGTATATATATCTCGAACTCTCTACTTCTTTTGTAGGGTCTGATGGTGTAGTGGGTTAAAGCATACTAGTTATGGCAGCTACTGGAAGGTAGTTGTGCTTTCTGGGTTCGAGTCCCACTGGTGGGTGTTGTCCAAAGATTATTAATCTTCACTTGTCGTTTATGCAAGTATAGGCTTATAAGCTGGACACGAGTTCTCTCACATTGACAGTGGCTTGACGAAAAATGCAGACTGACCCCACACTCATCTGGTGCCTTCGGGAAGTGGAG
The DNA here is from genome assembly GCF_040958095.1 of Procambarus clarkii. Taxonomy (NCBI): domain Eukaryota; kingdom Metazoa; phylum Arthropoda; class Malacostraca; order Decapoda; family Cambaridae; genus Procambarus; species Procambarus clarkii. The sequence continues at coordinate 21,219,521 of NC_091223.1, read as the reverse complement.
ATGTTTGGGATGTATATATATCTCGAACTCTCTACTTCTTTTGTAGGGTCTGATGGTGTAGTGGGTTAAAGCATACTAGTTATGGCAGCTACTGGAAGGTAGTTGTGCTTTCTGGGTTCGAGTCCCACTGGTGGGTGTTGTCCAAAGATTATTAATCTTCACTTGTGGTTTATGCAAGTATAGGCTTATAAGCTGGACACGAGTTCTCTCACATTGACAGTGGCTTGACGAAAAATGCAGACTGACCCCACACTCATCTGGTGCTCTCGGGAAGTGGAGATGTTTGGGATGTATATATATCTCGAACTCTCTACTTCTTTTGTAGGGTCTGATGGTGTAGTGGGTTAAAGCAAACTAGTTATGGCAGCTACTGGAAGGTAGTTGTGCTTTCTGGGTTCGAGTCCCACTGGTGGGTGTTGTCCAAAGATTATTAATCTTCACTTGTGGTTTATGCAAGTATAGGCTTATAAGCTGGACACGAGTTCTCTCACATTGACAGTGGCTTGACGAAAAATGCAGACTGACCCCACACTCATCTGGTGCCCTCGGGAAGTGGAGATGTTTGGGATGTATATATCTCGAACTCTCTACTTCTTTTGTAGGGTCTGATGGTGTAGTGGGTTAAAGCATACTAGTTATGGCAGCTACTGGAAGGTAGTTGTGCTTTCTGGGTTCGAGTCCCACTGGTGGGTGTTGTCCAAAGATTATTAATCTTCACTTGTGGTTTATGCAAGTATAGGCTTATAAGCTGGACACGAGTTCTCTCACATTGACAGTGGCTTGACGAAAAATGCAGACTGACCCCACACTCATCTGGTGCCTTCGGGAAGTGGAGATGTTTGGGATGTATATATATATATCTCGAACTCTCTACTTCTTTTGTAGGGTTTGATGGTGTAGTGGGTTAAAGCATACTAGTTATGGCAGCTACTGGAAGGTAGTTGTGCATTCTGGGTTCGAGTCCCACTGGTGGGTGTTGTCCAAAGATTATTAATCTTCACTTGTCGTTTATGCAAGTATAGGCTTATAAGCTGGACACGAGTTCTCTCACATTGACAGTGGCTTGACGAAAAATGCAGACTGACCCCACACTCATCTGGTGCCTTCGGGAAGTGGAGATGTTTGGGATGTATATATATCTCGAACTCTCTACTTCTTTTGTAGGGTCTGATGGTGTAGTGGGTTAAAGCATACTAGTTATGGCAGCTACTGGAAGGTAGTTGTGCTTTCTGGGTTCGAGTCCCACTGGTGGGTGTTGTCCAAAGATTATTAATCTTCACTTGTGTTTTATGCAAATATAGGCTTATAAGCTGGACACGAGTTCTCTCACATTGACAGTGGCTTGACGAAAAATGCAGACTGACCCCACACTCATCTGGTGCTCTCGGGAAGTGGAGATGTTTGGGATGTATATATATCTCGAACTCTCTACTTCTTTTGTAGGGTCTGATGGTGTAGTGGGTCAAAGCATACTAGTTATGGCAGCTACTGGAAGGTAGTTGTGCTTTCTGGGTTCAAGTCCCACTGGTGGGTGTTGTCCAAAGATTATTAATCTTCACTTGTGGTTTATGCAAGTATAGGCTTATAAGCTGGACACGAGTTCTCTCACATTGACAGTGGCTTGACGAAAAATGCAGACTGACCCCACACTCATCTCGTGCCCTCGGGAAGTGGAGATGTTTGGGATGTATATATATCTCGAACTCTCTACTTCTTTTGTAGGGTCTGATGGTGTAGTGGGTTAAAGCATACTAGTTATGGCAGCTACTGGAAGGTAGTTGTGCTTTCTGGGTTCGAGTCCCACTGGTGGGTGTTGTCCAAAGATTATTAATCTTCACTTGTAGTTTATGCAAGTATAGGCTTATAAGCTGGACACGAGTTCTCTCACATTGACAGTGGCTTGACGAAAAATGCAGACTGACCCCACACTCATCTCGTGCCCTCGGGAAGTGGAGATGTTTGGGATGTATATATATCTCGAACTCTCTACTTCTTTTGTAGGGTCTGATGGTGTAGTGGGTTAAAGCATACTAGTTATGGCAGCTACTGGAAGGTAGTTGTGCTTTCTGGGTTCGAGTCCCACTGGTGGGTGTTGTCCAAAGATTATATATATATATATATATATATATATATATATATATATATATATATATATATATATATATATATATATATATATATATATATATATATATATAGGTACAACATATAGACATATGTTGTACCTAGTAGCCAGAACGCACTTCTCGGCCTACTATGCCGGCCCGATTTGCCTAACAAGCCGAGTGATTTTCTTTTTTTCAACAAATTGTTTCCAATTGGTTTATTTGAATTACTATTATTATATTATATTAAGAACATAAATTATTGACTTAGTTATGTTAGTTTAGGTTAGGTTAGGTGGAATAGGTTTGGTTCGGTCATATATCTATGTTAGTTTTGACTCAAATTTTAACAAATGAACTCATACATAGGGAAATGAATAGTTTTATCATTTCATAAGAAAAAAATTAGAAAAATATATAAATTCAGGAAAACTTGGCTTATTAGGCAAATCAGGCCTTGCTCAGTAGGCCGAGAAGTGCGTTCTGGCTACTAGGTACGACATATATATTGGTGTATACTGGCAGCAGATTTTCTTTTATGATACCTGGTTGATACCTGGTTGATGGGGTTCTGGGAGTTCTTCTACTCCCCAAGCCCGGCCCGAGGCCAGACTTGACTTGTGAGAGTTTGGTCCACCAGGCAGTTGCTTGGAGCGGCCCGCAGGCCCACATACCCATCACAGCCCGGTTGGTCCGGCACTCCTTGAAGGAAACAATCTAGTTTCCTCTTGAAGATGTCCACGGTTGTTCCTGTAATATTTCTGATGCTCGCAGGTAGGACGTTGAACAACCGTGGGCCTCTGATGTTCATACAGTGTTCTCTGATTGTGCCCATGGCACCTCTGCTCTTCACTGGTTCTATTCTGCATTTTCTTCCATGTCGTTCACTCCAGTACGTTGTTATTTTACTGTGCAGATTTGGGACCTGTCCCTCCAGTATTTTCCATGTGTATATTATTTGGTATCTCTCTCGTCTCCTTTTATTTGGAGAGCTTTGAGTCGATCCCAATAATTTAGGTGCTTTATCTCGTCTATGCGTGCCGTATATGTTCTCTGTATTCCCTCAATTTTAGCAATCTCTCCTGCTCTGAAAGGTTAAGTGAGTACTGAGCAGTACTCAAGACGGGACAACACAAGTGATTTGAAGAGTACAACCATTGTGATGGGATCTCTGGACTTGAAGGTTCTCGTAATCCATCCTATCATTTTTCTGGCTGACGCAATACTTGCTTGGTTATACTCCCTAAACTTTAGGTCATCGGACATCATTATTCCCAAATCCTTGACATGCTGTTTTCCTACTATGGGCAGATTCGATTGTGTTTTGTACCCTGTATTATGTTTAAGATCCTCATTTTTGCCGTATCTGAGTACCTGGAATTTATCACCGGTAAACATCATGTTATTTTCTGCTGCCCAATCGAAAACTTTGTTAATATCTGTTTGTAGTTTATCAATGTGTTCAGCAGAGGTAATTTTCATGCTAATTTTTGTATCATCTGCAAAAGGATGACACGAAGCTGTGGTGTTTTTGTCTATATCTGATATGAGAATAAGGAACAGCAGTGGTGCAAGGACTCTACCTTGAGGTACAGAGCTTTTAACTGCGCTCGAACTCGATTTTACTTGATTGACTGTTACTCTTTGTGTTCTGTTCGACAGGAAATTGAGTATCCAGCGTCCTACTTTACCAGTTATACCCATTGACCTCATTTTGTGTGCAATCACTCCATGGTCACATTTGTCGAATGCCTTTGCAAAATCTGTGTACACGACATCTGCATTATGTTTTTCCTCTAATGCCTCAGTGATTTTGTCATAGTGGTCAAGTAGTTGTGAGAGGCATGATCTTCCTGCTCTAAATCCATGTTGGCCTGGATTGTGGAGGTCATTGGTTTCCATGAATATAGTGACCTAACTCCTGATCACTCTCTCAAATACTTTTATTATGTGGGACGTTAGTGCAACTGGTCTATACCTCTTTGCCAATGCTTTGCAACCACCCTTGTGTAGAGGGGCAATATCTGCTGCATTAAGCGCATCTGGTATCTTCCCTGTGTCCAAGCTCTTCCTCTACACTATACTGAGTGCCTGTGCTACTGACACTTTGCATTTCTTTATAAATATTGGATTCCATGAGTCTGGACCCGGGGCTGAGTGCATGGGCATATTGTCAATTTCTCTTTCAAAATCTGCCACGCTCGTGTTGATATCAGTTATATTTACAGGTGTTTGAGTATCATTCATAAAGAAATTGTCTGAATTTTCCACTTTCATGCTGAGTATCGGAGTGCTAAACATGTCCTCATACTACTTTTTTAGGATATCACTAATTTCTTTGTCATTCTCAGTGTATGAACCTTCACTAATACGAATAGGTCCAATACTGGCAGTGGTTTTCGCTTTTGATTTAGCATATGTGAAGAAATATTTTGGGTTTTTCTTTATTTCTTGAATTGCTTTCTGTTCTAGTTGCTTTTCTTCAGACTGATAGGAATGCTTCAGTCTCTGTTCGATTTCTTCAATCACCCTGTTTAAATTATTTCTTCTATGTATGGAGAGTCGTGTCTGCTTAAGCATTTCCGTTAATTTCTTCCTCCTTTTGTAATGTCGTTTGTGTTCTCTTTCTACATTTGACCTCTTTCTGGCTTTCTTCAAAGGAACATGTTTCAGACAGACTTCATATGCTTCAGAAGTCAGTTTTTCTATTCCTTGTGTACGATTTTTATTTCTTAGAACATTTTCCCATTGAATGTTTGTAAGTTCCTGTTTATTTTCTCCCAGTTTATCCTCTTATTATTAAAATTGAATTTATTGAATAGCCCTTCTCGCTTGTTGTTTCTCTTGGGCCTACTACCGTTATTAATGTTAGTTTGCACTTCAATGAGCTTGTGGTCCGAGTACGTAGTGTCTGAGACAGTAATGTCTCTGATGACAATGATCAATGAATATGACAGCATATTCCGTATTTACTATTTTCTGATTTAGGGTTTCTGTCCCTCCTACTAATGCTCTTGCATCAGGGTTCAGCTGGAGAAGAGTTCTCAAAAAGTTTTGTTGTTTTCAAGGTGAAGAAAAGAATTGAAAAACTGAAGAATGTATTACACTTATTAAAATCGCACGTTTCGAACCTACAGGTTCATTCTCAAGTGATAAGAAATTACAGATCTCGTTAGATTTATACCAGTACGGGGTCAGCTGAGAAAACAAGTAAAATAAAGGTCAGGGGATAAATAGGGGACGAAACACATACAAAGATTAATCGGGTGTAATAGGCCTATTACACCCGATTCACTGCACTATTTTACTCCCAGACAATGTTCAGCTAGATGCAGCAGTTGCCGAGATACAGCCCATTTTCTGATACTATTCGAACTGGTCCCGGCAGCCATATGTGTAGCCATATTAGAAAGCACCGTCGCATACCAGATTCTCGTACTCAGGCTAGAAAGCTTCCCTAATCACTATGGAAATATTCTGCGAAGAGAACAGCTGTATACACTTCTGCACAATTATTACCGCCATTGTGGCACCTAGACTGCTGGAACAGACGTTAAAACTGTCAAGACTCTCATATAGTCAAGAATTTACCACTGTTGCCACTTTTCCAACGGTTGAGAGTTCTCCTTGGTTAAGGCTTTCTCAATTCCCTATCACTTCAAGTTGATCTAAATAGGGTTTTAGAATGGGCAAAAGATTGGCAGATGCAGACCACACACTAGAAATTGAAGGGACGACGACGTTTCGGTCCGTCCTGGACTATTCTCAAGTCGATTGTCTTGAGAATGGTCCAGGACGGACCGAAACGTCGTCGTCCCTTCAATTTCTAGTGTGTGGTCTGGTCAACATACTTCAGCCACGTTATTGTGACTCATCGCCTGCATTGGCAGATGCAGTTTAATGCTGATAAATGTAGAGTTTTGAGGCTGGGTAATGATGATAGAGTTACAAGATACGAGCTAGATGGTGTTGAGATTGCGAAAGGGATCTGGGAGATATGATTAGTAAGAATTTAAAACAAAAGGATCATTGCATGAATGTTCGTAATAAGGCGAACAGGACACTGGGATTTATTAATCGAAGCGTTAGTAACAAGACACCTGGTGTGGTTCTTCAGCTATATCTTGCTCTGGTTAGGCCCCATTTAGATTATGCAGTTCAGTTTTGGTCGCCGAACTATAGAATGGATATAAATTCACTTGAACGTATCCATCGTAGGATGACTAAGTTAATTCCCCAAATTAGAAGTCTTTCATATGAAGAAAGATTAATAAAGCTTAAATTGCATTCTCTGGAAAGACGAAGAGTTAGAGGTGACATGATAGGAGTTTACAAGTGGATGAATGGACATAACAGGGGGGATATTAATAGGGTATTAAAAGTATCAACTCAAGACAGAACACGAAACAATGGGTATAAATTGGATAAGTTTAGATTTAGGAAAGACTTGGGTAAATACTGGTTCGGTAACAGGGTTGTTGATTTGTGGAACCAATTACCGCGTAACGTGGTGGAGGTGGTGTCCCTCGATTGTTTCAAGCGCGGGTTGGACATGTATATGAGTGGGACTGGGTGGTTATAGATAGGAGCTGCCTCGTATGGGCCAATAGGCCTTCTGCAGTTGCCTTTGTTCTTATGTTCTTATGGTTGAGACTCTCTCAAGGTCGAGACTTTGACTTATTCAGGGTCAAGACTTTCTATTCTTGAGACTTACCCATAGTCGAGACTTTCCCACGGTCACGATATTCTCACGATCGCGACTGTCCCACGGTCGCGAATTTGAGAGCGTGGGAAGGAGAGGAGTAACAGGCACTAAGCAAGCGAAAGGTTCGTGTCAACACTGTGCTCCTGCCCGGCGGTCTGTCATTACTGCTCATATCTTCTCAAGCATTCCATTAGTGTCGATATTTGTGACAAAACACTTACTGTTAATGTACTGAGGGTAGAAGTGCGGTTGGTGCTGATAGTATTTGTAATAGTAGTAGTACAAGTAGAAGAAGTACTTACAGAATTAGTACTAACAGTAATAGTAGTGGTACTGACAGTAGTAATCCTAGTAGTAGTAGTACTAACAGTAGTAGTAGTAGTAGTACTAACAGTAGTAGTAGTAGTAGTACTAACAGTAGTAGTAGTAGTAGTACTAACAGTAGTAGTAGTAGTAGTACTAACAGTAGTAGTAGTAGTAGTACTAACAGTAGTAGTAGTAGTAGTACTAACAGTAGTAGTAGTAGTAGTACTAACAGTAGTAGTAGTAGTAGTACTAACAGTAGTAGTAGTAGTAGTACTAACAGTAGTAGTAGTAGTAGTACTAACAGTAGTAGTAGTAGTACTAGCAGTAGTAGTACAAGCAAAAGTAGTATTGACAGTAGTAGTACTAGCAGTAGTAATACTAGCAGTAGTAGTACTAGCAGTAGTAATACTAGCAGTAGTAGTACTGACATTAGTACTACTAGCGGAAGTGGTATTAATAGTAGTAACAGAAATTGTACTAACAGCAGTAGTACTGACAATAGTAGTAGTAACAGTAACACTACTAGCAGCAGTACTACAAGCAGTAGTAGTACTGCTAGTGCTACTACTACTGTCTGTACTACTACTACTGGTAGTACTGCTACTGTCAGTACTACTAGCAGTAGTAGTACTGACAGTAGCAGTACTACCAGTAGTAGTAGTACAGACAGTAGTAGTAGTACTAGCAGTAGTAATACTAGCAGTAGTAGTAATAGCATTATTAGTATTAACACTAGTAGTACTACTAACAGTAGTAGTACTAGAAGTACTAGTTCTGGCAATATTAGCACTAGCAGTAGAATTACTAGCGTTAGTAGTACTGACAATAGTAGTGCTAACAGTAGTAGCACTGACAGAAGTGGTACTAACAGTAGTAGTAATAGCTGTAGTTAGTAGTAATGACAGTTGAGGTAATAACAGCAATAGTACTAACAGTAGTAGACCTAATAGTAGTGGTACTAGTAATAGTAGCACTGAGAGGAGTAATACTGACACCAGTAATAATGAAAGTAGTAATACTGCCAGTAGTAGTACTGACAGTAGTAGTACTGACAGTAGTAGTACTGCCAGTAGTAGTACTGACAGTAGTAGTACTGACAGTAGTAGTACTGACAGTAGTAGTACTGCCAGTAGTAGTACTGCCAGTAGTAGTACTGACAGTAGTAGTACTGACAGTAGTAGTACTGACAGTAGTAGTACTGACAGTAGTAGTACTGACAGTAGTAGTACTGCCAGTAGTAGTACTGCCAGTAGTAGTACTGACAGTAGTAGTACTGACAGTAGTAGTACTGACAGTAGTAGTACTGACAGTAGTAGTACTGACAGTAGTAGTACTGCCAGTAGTAGTACTGCCAGTAGTAGTACTGACAGTAGTAGTACTGACAGTAGTAGTACTGCCAGTAGTAGTACTGCCAGTAGTAGTACTGACAGTAGTAGTACTGACAGTAGTAGTACTGACAGTAGTAGTACTGACAGTAGTAGTACTGACAGTAGTAGTACTGACAGTAGTAGTACTGACAGTAGTAGTACTGACAGTAGTAGTACTGCCAGTAGTAGTACTGACAGTAGTAGTACTGACAGTAGTAGTACTGACAGTAGTAGTACTGACAGTAGTAGTACTGACAGTAGTAGTACTGCCAGTAGTAGTACTGACAGTAGTAGTACTGACAGTAGTAGTACTGACAGTAGTAGTACTGACAGTAGTAGTACTGACAGTAGTAGTACTGACAGTAGTAGTACTGACAGTAGTAGTACTGACAGTAGTAGTACTGCCAGTAGTAGTACTGACAGTAGTAGTACTGACAGTAGTAGTACTGACAGTAGTAGTACTGACAGTAGTAGTACTGCCAGTAGTAGTACTGACAGTAGTAGTACTGCCAGTAGTAGTACTGACAGTAGTAGTACTGACAGTAGTAGTACTGACAGTAGTAGTACTGACAGTAGTAGTACTGACAGTAGTAGTACTGACAGTAGTAGTACTGCCAGTAGTAGTACTGACAGTAGTAGTACTGCCAGTAGTAGTACTGACAGTAGTAGTACTGACAGTAGTAGTACTGACAGTAGTAGTACTGACAGTAGTAGTACTGACAGTAGTAGTACTGACAGTAGTAGTACTGACAGTAGTAGTACTGACAGTAGTAGTACTGACAGTAGTAGTACTGACAGTAGTAGTACTGACAGTAGTAGTACTGCCAGTAGTAGTACTGACAGTAGTAGTACTGACAGTAGTAGTACTGACAGTAGTAGTACTGACAGTAGTAGTACTAGCCGTAGTACATTAGTTTGGGGAGCCGGTCGGCCGAGCGGACAGCACGCTGGACTTGTGATCCTGTGGTCCTGGGTTCGATCCCTGGCGCCGGCGAGAAACAATGGGCAGAGTTTTTTTCACCCTATGCCCCTGTTACCTAGCAGTAAAATAGGTACCTGGGTGTTAGTCAGCTGTCACGGGCTGCTTCCTGGGGGTGGAGGCCTGGTCGAGGACCGGGCCGCGGGGACACTAAAAAAAGCCCCGAAAGCATCTCAAGATAACCTCAAGATCTCAAGATAGCAATAGTAGTATTAACATAGGTAGAACTAACTGCAGTATTACTGATAGTAATAATACTGAAAGTAGTAGTACTGACAGTAGTAGTACAAGCAGTAGGAGAACTAGCAGTAGCATTACTAGCAACAGCAGCGCTTTCAGTAGTCATACAAGCAATAGTAGTACTAACAGTAGAACTATTGACAGTAGTAGTACTGAAAACAAATGTACTGACAATATTAATGCTGATAATAGTAGTAATGACAGTAGTAGTACTGACAGTAGTAGTACTGACAGTAGTAGTACTTGCAGTAGCAGTACTGTTAGCAGTAGAACTAGATTTAGTAGTACTAATAGAATTAGTACTGACAGTAGTAGTAATAACTGCAGTAGTATTAGAAGTAGTAGTACTAACAGTAATAGTACTAGCAGCAACAGTACCAGCAGTAGCAGTACTATTGTAGTAGTAGTACCAGTAGTAGTACTGACAGTAGTAGTACTGACAGTAGTAGTAGTAGCAGTAGGAGTAATAACAGTAGTGTTACTAACAGTAGTAGTACTAGCAGGAGTAGAACTAACAGAAGTAGTACTAGCAGAAGTAGTATAAACAGTAGTAGTACTAACTTTAGTAGTACTAGAAGTAGTAGAACTGGAGGTAGTATTGAAGACAATAGTAGTACTGGTAGTAGTACTGATAGTAGTAGTACTAGCAGTAGTAGTAGTACTAGCAGTAGTAGTACTGACAGTAGAAGTATTGACAGTAGAAGTATTGACAGTAGTATTACTGACAGTAGTAGTACTTACAGAAGTAGTACAATCAGTAGTAGTACTATCAGTAGTAAGTAATCATTAAAAGAAGGCATCATACCGGGAAGGCTATGTAGCACCATCATATGTGCGGAATTATCATAGGGCGCTAAATATCACTAAGGATGCCATTATAAGAACAAACGCATAAGGCGAACGATATCAAAAGTATCCCATTCACTAAAAATTCTATCGAAGGACAAGTGACCGCGAGGGACGGTCGGAAAGCAAGACACTCGCTCGTCCTAGAAGTCATGACATTCAATAAGGATATGCACAACTGTAAGAGGGACAATGCAGTAAGGACAATAAGGAGCAGGGTGGCACTCTATTAAGTGTCCGTGAGTTAAGCCTGTATGGCCAATACGCAACCGTGCCAGAGCCGTTTTCCACCCTCGGTTACGATGGTAGGAGGAAGGCCGTGGAAACACTAATCTTTAGAGAACGCAGTTTGTTAAGAGTAACAGAAGACCAACAACCCTGCCATCAGGAAAGGCTGGAGGAATGAATTACTGGGTAAAAATCGGAATAAAATATAATTTACGGGAGATGGGACAAGTGCGGATAGCTTCCTAAGCGGCAGCCTCCGCAAGCTCTTCTCTTCTTGTTGGTAGTAGGTGCAGTTTGCATGAAGGGTTTGTCCTCCCGATGACTGCACCAGTATTGATGTTGTTGGACCCGTTTATGTTGAAGATGATCGGAGCTACCAAGGTGCTTGTTGCGTTGTGCTGTAGATAGAGGAACGGTGATTAAAACAGAGGTGTGTTTGAGGGAGACTTGCCGCACCGTAGGGCGGTGTGTTGTGTTTATGGCGCCATGCGTCATGCAGCTGATCCTTGGTGTTGCGACGAGGTAGTTGTTTTCTGTGTTTAACTGTTGGTGGCGCCAGGTATAAATGTGGCGCGGGTCAGAAGTGACCCAATTTGTTGGTCGACTGCAGATATTTAGCCAGTGCTTTGACTATTTGGTATTTTTCTTGTAACGAGTGGTCACCGCCTCCTAATATATGCTCGATGGTGAAGGGTATTTTAAGTGCGATAAAGACTTGTTTGAAATTTACTCTGGCACTGTAATGTCGGAAGCAGTGCAGGAGATAGTGTTCGACTGTTTCAGGCATCTGACAGTGAGTACAGAGTTCGTTGATGTCTGTTCTGTACATGGAGCTGTGTGCTGCTAGTTTGGTGTGTCCCAGCCTTAATCTGGTCATCGTTACATCAATTTCTCTGTTTTTATATCGGACATGTTTCCAAGTTTCCCATTTCTTTTTAATGGACCCATAGTGCAAAGGTGAGCATAACGTTTTCCAGTTTGTTGCAAAATCCTGGGTGATGGTATCTTTGAAGGCTCCTTTACGTGCAACATGGGGAATTGGATGACGGGTAAGGTGAGGCGTGTTGTGCATCGCTTTGGCTAGCTGGTCTACAAGTTCATTATGGAGAATACCACAATGTGCTGGGACCCATTGGATAGAGGTGTCATAACCGTTCAATTGATGTTTGTGAAGAAGTTGAAGGCATGGGTAGACAATCTCCTTGCATGTTTTCGAAGAGTACGAAATTGCTTGAATCGCGCTCTTGGAGTCACTACAGATTGTATATATCCTAACTGGTAATGTTGTGATGATTTGGAGAGCTTGATACAAGGCATATAATTCCGCTGTGAAAATAGATAGTTGGTTTGGTAACCGCCATCCCTGCTTGAGATGGTATTCCAGTATCCATACAGCGCAAGTGACCGAGGGTACGTTGCTCATGAAGATGCGAGACCCATCTGTGTAAATCTCTGTGGTATTTGGGTAGCAATTTTTCATTGTTGAGACAAAGACTGAGGCTATGGCTGAGTTTGGTGCAGATTTTGGAATGTTGTCTTCGAGTTGTATTGCTGTATTAGGAGTTGTATAAAGCCAAGGTGGAATGGGGGGAACAGGAGGTTGGGTTTCACAGTTTTGGAGTAGGGAGAGGTCTATATTGAGGTTATTTGTAGCCCGTGTGAGGAAAGGTTGTGAGTGAATGGTTGGGGCGCGGGGGTTATATGGGTTAACTGTTGGGTTAATTTTTGATCTGTATGGGTGTGTCTGGTGAGCAGTGGTACAGAGTGACAGATAGTTGGCACACATAATGTCTCGTCTGGTGGCTAGGCTTGTGAGGCCTGTTTCCCCGTAAAGTCCGAGGATTGGAGTTGAACGCATTGCGCCACATATAAGTCGCATGGCATTATTTTGTATGACCTCGAGGCTCTGTAGGTTAGTGGGCGCCGCCGACGCATATGCTTGGCAACAATATTCTAGTTGGCTGCGAATGTAGGTTGTATAGAAACGGAGCAAGATTTTATGGTGTGCTCTCCAGGTGGTGCCAGTGAGGGCTTTAAGTATGGCGAGTCGGGGTTGTGTCGTCTGTTTAAGGTGTTGAATGTGTGCTTTCCAGGTAAGTAAGGGGGAGTCTAAGCGCATGCCAAGATATTTATGTTCTCGTACGTGTTGGATGGGAGTGTTGTGTATTGTGAGGGTGGGTAGATGAAGTAGTCGTTTTTTAGTGAAAATCTGATAGCAGGTTTTGATAGTACTGACTTGAAGGCCCCATTGTTGTGTCCAATCTATGAGGTGGTCCAGTGCTGTTTGCATTGTAGAGACTGTATTTGGTAGGGCATTGTCTGAATAATACAATGTTAATCGTCGGCGTACGCCGAGAGGTGAACAGGATGGGTGTTAGGCAAATCTGCTAAGAATGCGACAAATAGGGTTGGGCTTAGTATGGAGCCTTGTGGGACACCTGTTTGTATTGGGATGCCATCGGAAAACTCGCCTTGTATAAAGACTTTGGAGGTCCTGTTTGTGAGATAGGACTGTAACCATAAAAGTAATCTTCCCTGTACGCCTAAACGTGCAAGCTTTGCGAGGAGGCAAGTATGAGGAATGCTATCAAAAGCTTCTTTGAGGTCTAGGTAGACAACAAGACAATATTTACTGCTTCTGAGAGAGGTGCGGATTTCATGTTCAAGGCAGAGTATTTGATCTAGCGTGGAGCATTGCGGTCGAAATAAAGCTTGGAGTGACGGTATAATATTGTTATACTCTAGGTACTAGAGTATGTACTAGCCTTTCCATGACTTTACTGAGGCATGATAGTAGGGAGATAGGTCTGTATGACGCAGGTTGGGATGGGTCTGGTTTAAGGAACGGAAGAATAATACTGGTCTGCCATTGTGAAGGAATATTTCCGTGAGTCCAGCATAGATTGTAATAGTTTAGAAGAGTGCTGTGTGCAGTTGGTGGAAGATATTTGATGAGTTCATATGGAATTCCATCCTCTCCAGGTGCCTTGCCAAGAGGTAGGCGGTTTAAGGCCAATCGTAGCTCGCTTAAGGTGTACATGTTGTCGACGCCGAGCATGGGCAGCGGTATGGCACGGTCAATTTCTTGTCTGAGGGAGAGTTCTTGGGCATGAAGGAAGGGTGTTGAGAGGGTAACTTTAAGGCATTCAGCGAGAACATTTGCACGCTCCTGAGGTGTTTGACAGAGTGAACCGTTGATCATCAGGGGGAACGAAGGGAATGTTGGGCGACCTTTAATGCTGTTAAATGTAGCCCAGACTTTTGAGTGTGGCGTTGTGGGTGTGAGGCTATCACAGAATGTTGCCCATGATGCTCGTTTTGCTGATAGTATGGTTTTTTTGGCCGCTGCTGTAGCCCGCTGGAGATTGACCCAGTTCTGTAGGGAGGGTTGACGTCTTTGTTTTTGAATGGCTCATCGGCGTAAAGCGACTGTTCGTGCACATTCCGCGTTCCACCACGGTTTAAGTGGTTTGTTGGACCTATGTCCTGAAGTTTTCTTAAGCATTTGGGTGGCTGCAGAATTTATGGCCGAGGTGATTGTGGACAGGCGCTTGTTAGGGTCTACTTCGTCTGTGTCTGGGAGGCGGACAATATCAGCCCATTTTTTCTTGTCTAGGTACTTAATGTTCCACTTGGGAAGCGTAAGCGGGTGGGTTGGTGGCTGAAAGTTAGTAAATTTTATAATGAGGGGTTTATGGTCACTACCAATATCTGGTCCAGTATGAAACTGTAGTTCATGTTGAAAGTGTGCAGAGCCAAAGCAGATGTACAGTGAGGCTTCATAATTGGTTCTGTAGTTAAAGTAGGTTGCAAGGTAGGGCGGCGAAAGAAGAGTAAATGGTGTAGTGTCTAAGTAGTTGTACAAATCGGTGCCTGCAGTATTTTGGGTACCTCTACTCCATTATGGGTGGTTAGCATTGAGATCACCTGTAACAATGATCGGGTGTCGTAATTGGTTAAGATAAAATTCCAGTTCATTTGAGTTTATTGTGCCTCCAGGGTTGTATATACCCAGAAAGGATATGTGTGTACCATTATAAGGTATTAGGCATGCTAGAACTTCTAATTTACCGTTCACAAAATACGTTAGTGTTACAGGTTTACATGTCATATTACTTCGTGTTAGAAGGAAAATACCACACCCCATACGGTTGGGTCTGTCCAGTCTCTGCATCTGAAAGTTTTTAAACACAGATTTTGTTTGGGAGTGAGCCAGGATTCGGTGATGAATGCTAAGTCCGGTTTGGATGAGTAGAGGAATTGTTTAAGTTCTGTGAGGGATGTTTTGACGCTTTTTGCGTTCCAAGTCATGAAGGTTAGGGGAGCCATTTAGGATGTTTGGGTTGTGGATGTGTCTGTTTTCTTTGGTGCGCCCATAGTGGTACGAGTTGGATACCTAGATTTGGATGGGGCTGTGTCTTACTCTTGGTACTGGTGGTTGGGGTTTGTGGCACGTCTGCCTGGGGAGTGGTTTTGGAGAGGCGCGCTAAGGAGGTAATTAGGAGTTTTTCCATTATCTGATCAAACAATGTGTGTCCAGCATTGGTAGCTTTATTTGGGCGGATGTCAGTGTCTGTAGCTGTTGATGGGGGGTCTGTTGGGTCAGCCTCAGGGGTGGGTTGTGGTACTTGGGCAAAAAATTTTGTTAGGAGTCGGTCCAGGGTCTTTTCCAGTGCATTTTCGATGCGAGTGACAAGCGTTTCAATAAGATCATTTTCGATGCGAGTGACGATCGTTTCAATAAGATCATTTTCGATGCGAGTGACGAGAGTTTCAACTAAATCAGGATTCAGTTGCGTGTTTTGTGAGAGATGGTTGGACCCTGGGGTTGCGGGATTGTCGGAGACAGGGATATCCGGAACAAGCGAAGGTTGTGGTTGAGTGTGAGGTAGAGGTTGGTGATGGGCTGAGGAAGGTTTTTTTAATGCACTGCTGTATAGCAGGTTGGTGGTAGGGGGAACCTTCATTTTCGCTGCTGCTGCTAAGTAAGAAGGACATTGTTTAAATGTGATGTCATGATTGCCACCACAGTTTGAGCAGGTGAGTGTATCCAATGCACAGGTTTGTGTGTAGTGGGAACCAGAGCATTTCCCACATTTGATATCTTTAGTGCAGCCCTTCGAGGTATGGTTAAAACCCTTGCATTTAAAACATTGGGTGGGACGCGGAACATACACCTCTAGTTTGTGGAGGAAGCCGTTTAACCAAATACTATCAGGGGGAACGTAGTCCAGAAAAGTAAGCAGGACGGTGCCTGTATCACTCAGTTCTCCGTTCGTTCGTCGCATAAATTTTTTGATTTCATAGAGTGGGATGCCATTCGTCTTGAGTTGTGCCTTAATGTCTTCTGCGCTGATGTCTACAACATGCCGGATTACATATTTCACTAATCTGTCTCCTAGTGGTTTATAGCACTTAACTTTGTAACCACAGATGTCAGTAATGTTTGAAATCTCCAGTTCCGCGCTGTGTTTGTGATCCACTGCAATCAGGTTCTTTAGTTTGTTTGGTCTGATATCGTGCACGTCGATTCCGAATTTTTGGGGAATGGCATTATATAGGATGCTTTGTGCCCTACTATTTCGGAAAATACTCTCATCTTCGCCCTCAAAAGCAATGATAGAGGTTTGTAACTCAGAAGAGCTTGGCCTACCTTGGTTGAGCGGTGGGTGTTGATGTTGAGGCCGCGTGGCGTCGGCCTCATTTCTGTTTACCTCTGATAAATGGCGGCGCTTTGCCTCCAGTCTGTTTGCCTTACTATGGTGTTTGCTGTCCATGAATTCTCCTTCGGGCTCCTCTCCTATGACCGGGTGACGTTCAGGATTCAATTTTGTGGTATGCAGTAGTGGTTTTCCAACATCTTCTAAGGTATCATCGATGGTTGTACGAGAGACGCCATGTGCGCCTCCAGCAGCCGCCATGACACCGGCCACCTCCGCGGGAGCTCACTCAAAACACACCCAAACGCGACCGCGTCCAACACGCAACTCCCAAGTGCGATTTCTTTGTGCTTACCACAAAATTGTTCCTGGGGGAAGGCTCACTCGCTGACGCTTGACCAGGGTGCTCACATGGCTGCCCACGAAAATGTTTCAGGACGGCTTCAGAACTCTTACTGCCGTCCAGCTCAACGGAGTACGACTTGCCCTCACGATTTCTGGTGCTCAAGTGAGGTCAACGTCCTCAGCAGCGAGCCTCACACCCCCAACAAATTCTCCACATCTCATGACCAGTCATTTATTTATTTATATTCTTATTCACTGCCCATACTTGCAAACTATTTGTCAAATTCAAGAGTGTTTACTATATAAACATCCAGATCTATATCTCCTTAACCTCTTAGTTAGGTGAGGCCTGATGAATAATTCTCAAAGGGAGACTCGTTTCTCCTGCAGCCTGAGATCATAACAATTAGTACTAGCAGTAGTAGTACTAGCAGCAGCAGTACTAGAAGTGGTAGTACTGACAGTAGTAGTACTGTCAGTAGTATTTCTAGCAATAGTAGTACTAGCAGTAATAGTACTAATAGTAGTAGTGCTAGCAGTAGTAGTACTAACAGTACTAGTACTAGCAGTAGTAGTACTAACAGTAGTAGTACTAGCAGTAGTAGTATTAACAGTAGTAGTACTACCATTAGTAGTACTAACAGTAGTAGTACTAACAGTAGTAGAACTAGCAGTAGTAGTACTGACAGGAGTAGTAATAGCAGTAGTAGTATTAACAGTAGTAGTAGTACTATCACTAGTAGTACTAGCCTGTTGGTACTGTTGGTACCTCCCTCCTTGCCCCTCTCCCCTCTCCCCACCACTCCCCCTTGCCCCTCACCCCACCACCCCCCGTTCCTCCAAACCCCACCACCTCCCTTGCCCCTCACCCGACACCTTGTCTTCAGACAATGTCAGTCCCAACCCCACGTAGGTCACTACCTAGCGCACACCCACCCGCCCCAGCATCAATTGATTCCCTCAACCTTGCCATACGCCCACATAGTAGTCGCTCCTCCACGCGCAGAGTTCCCTTCCTTACCCCTTCCACTTGACATCTAAACCCCTCCCCCCCCCCCCACCTCCGTTCATTCATTCTGCTTCCCGTGTCACCTACACTTCCGCCACCACCAGCCATCGTATATCTTCCTTTCCCATATCCACCTTCCTCGGCACATCTCTTTAGTGGGTCACCCTGTTTGCCAGCGTAGTCGGGGGTGTTACCAAAATCGGTCTTGACTAAATTGAATTGCAATGAATTGTCACGTAATAAGGTAGAACGAAACCGAGGTGTAAAGGACTGGCTTTGGCAGGTGGATTCGTCCTTAGCGTCGCCACCAAGTGACTTGGTGGGAACCCATCTGGCTGCCGGGTTTTGCATAGACGCGAGCGGGCCTCTGATGAAGCTCGTGGCGTTTAGACGCTTGAGCACATGGCCAGAGTTCGTTCATGCCATAACACAACGTTACAAAGAGCGGATCACGGAGGAAGAGGCTGACAGATTTTTGTCAAATCTTCGCCGGGACCCGAGTGTTACTGTCAAGGCGTTCGGTAGTGTTGTGCTGAGTAGGGTGAGTAACCTCAGGCAGGAACCGGGGTATGACACGGCAGCGGTTGAGAGTCTAGCGAAACACCTCTCAGGCAGATCCTTGCCCCCCTCTCTAGGCCCCTTCGTTGCAACGGGGGATGAGCTCTGGTTCTTTGGTCCTACTTCTCAACCGTACAGATTCCTGAGCCTACTGGGCTCTATTATATCTACATTTGAAACTGTGTATGGAGTCAGCCTCTACCACATCACTGCCTAATGCATTCCATCTGTTAACTACCCTGACACTGAAAATGTTCTTTCTAACATCCCTGTGGCTCATTTGGGTACTCAGTCTCCATCTGTATCCCCCTTGTTCGCGTACCACCCGTGTTAAACAGTTTATCCTTATCTACCTTGTCAATTCCACTGAGAATTTTGTAGGTAAGTGATCATGTCTCCCCTTACTCTTTTGTCCTCCAGAGTTGTGAGGGGCATTTCTCGCAGCCTTTCCTCGTAACTCATGCCTCTTAGTTCTGGGACTAGTCTAGTTGCATACCTCTGAACGTTTTTCCAGATTCTTCTTATGCTTGACAAGGTACGGGTTCCATGCTGGGGCCGCATACTCTAGGATTGGTCGTGCATATGTGGTATACAAGGTTCTGAATGATTCCTTACACAGGTTCCTGAAGGCTGTTCTGATATTAACTAGCCTTGCATTCGCCGCTGATGTTATTCTTTTTATGTGGGCTTCAGGAGACAGGTTTGGCGTGATATCAACTCCTAGATCTTTCTCTCTCTCTCTCTCCGTTTCATGAAGGACTTCTCCCATTCGGTATCTTGTGTCTGGCCTCCTGTTTCCACCGCCTAGTTTCGTTTACTCGGGTTGAACTTTAGCATCCATTTGTTGGACCATTCACTCAGTGTGTCTAGGTCCTCTTGTAACCTCATACTATCTTACGTTCTTAATCCTCCTCATAATCTTTGCATCATCAGCAAACAATGAGAAGATCGATTCTATGTGGGTGTGTGTGTGTGTGCGTATGTGTGTGTGTGTGTGTGTGTGTGTGTGTGTGTGTTTGTGTGTGCATGTGTGTGTGGGTGTGTGTGTGCGGGTGTGTGTACGTGTATTTGTGCGTGCGTTGTTGTGGCAAGGTGGTCAGGAATGCAGAGGAACCAATATTGATATAAAGGGCTGAGGACTTGGCATTTAAACACAACTAGTGTTTCTTTGGGCTCTAAATTCCTCATTGATGGTTATTACTAGACATTTATGACCGGTTGTTGCTTTTAACACAAGAACATCAATACTCAGTCTAAAAGCCCAGTTCATCGGCTGGAATTAAGCCAGTCTGTATGTGTCGCTTAAGGCAGACGGACGTTCAAAATGGGGCTTCATTCAGTGCCGAATTTGGTAGTGACTGTGGTGGTAGTGATGGTGGTCTTCATCTGTGGGGCCAGAAGTGGCACCACACACTCATGGTACCCCGCCAATGTCTCTGTCTCCAGACTGGCCTCAGCTGCCACCAACGCCACCTTTCGGCTCAGTACTGAAGAACTTTGTGCCGCAGCTGCAGACCAGAGGGAATGGCCTTTCCTCTACACTTACGAAAACGACAACTGTACAGTCTACGATGTAAGGATCCGCGGTTTTGAGGACGAGTCCAGCCAGGGAGCGACCACAGCCTGCAGAACCCGACTTCCAAAAGGCAAGACTATCTTGAGGTTATCTTCAGATGATTTCGGGGCTTAGTGTCCCCGCGGCCCGGTCGTCGACCAGGCCTCCACCACCAGGAAGCAGCCCGTAGCAGCTGTCTAACTCCCAGGTACCTATTTACTGCTAGGTAACAGGGGCATTAGGGTGAAAGAAACATTTTGCCCATTTGTTGCCGCCTCCACCGGGGATCGAACCCGGAACCTCAGGACTACGAATCCGAAGCGCTGTGCACCCAGCTGTCAGGAAACTACCTTAACATATCAATACCGATACTAATTCTCTGTATGAGCGCACATTTTCAGTGAGTTTAGTTCCACCAAAATCATTAGAAATATCTTCTGGTGTTCATAACAGAAATAGGAGAACATAGTATGAGAACAGGTTTGACCCCGCGGTGTGGACACTTTGATATACTAACTTTCAACTCCAGAAATATGTACTACGAATATCATTAACATTTATATAGGCATATAATTATATGGAAGGTTATATATATATATATATATATATATATATATATATGTACATATATATATATATATATATATATATATATATATATATATATATATATATATATATAAATATATATAACTCCCAGGTACCTATTAACTCCCAGGTACCTATATATATATATATATATATATATATATATATATATATATATATATATATATACATATATATATATATATATATATATATATATATATATATATATGTATATATATATATATATATATATATATATATATATATATATGTATATATATATATATATATATATATATATATATATATATATATATATATGTATATATATATATATATATATATATATATATATGTATATATATATATATATATATATATATATATATATATATATATATATATATATATATATATATTATTAAATATGACCGAAAAAGTAAGATTAATAATTCTAACACAAATTTTCTCAATCTTTCGTACATTTCTTTTCACTGTTGGAGGTAAATCAAAAATCAATTCTCCAAAATTCATTTTTATTTCTAGTCTGACGCGACACGAGCGCGTTTCGTAAAACTTATTACATTTTCAAAGACTTTAGTTTACAAATACACAACTGAGTAGAACTTACGCATCTCCGATTTTATATCTACATTTTAGTGAGGTGGATGGGGTGAGGTGGCATTAATAGGGTATTAATTTCATCAACACAAGACAGAACAAGAGGTGGCATTAATAGGGTATTAATTTCATCAACACAAGACAGAACACGAAACAATGGGTATTGAATAGAAGTGTATGTAGAAAGTCTATTGGTCCATATTTCTTGATGCTTCTATATTGGAGCGGAGTCTTGAGGTGGGTAGAATATAGTTGTGCATTAATTGGCTGTTGATTGCTGGTGTTGACTTCTTGATGTGTAGTGCCTCGCAAACATCTAGCCGCCAGCTATCGCTGTATCTATCGATGATTTCTGTGTTGTTTACTAGGATTTCTCTGGCGTTGGTTTGGTTGTGGGAAGAGATTATATGTTCCTTAATGGAGCCCTGTTGCTTATGCATCATTAAACGCCTAGAAAGAGATGATGTTGTCTTGCCTATATACTGGGTTTTTTGGAGCTTACAGTCCCCAAGAGGGCATTTGAAGGCATAGACGACGTTAGTCTCTTTTAAAGCGTTCTGTTTTGTGTCTGGAGAGTTTCTCATGAGTAGGCTTGCCGTTTTTCTGGTTTTATAGTAAATCGTCAGTTGTATCCTCTGATTTTTGTCTGTAGGGATAACGTTTCTATTAACAATATCTTTCAGGACCCTTTCCTCCGTTTTATGAGCTGTGGAAAAGAAGTTCCTGTAAAATAGTCTAATAGGGGGTATAGGTGTTGTGTTAGTTGTCTCTTCAGAGGTTGCATGGCGTTTCACTTTCCTTCTTATGATGTCTTCGACGAAACCATTGGAGAAGCCGTTGTTGACTAGGACCTGCCTTACCCTACAGAGTTCTTCGTCGACTTGCTTCCATTCTGAGCTGTGGCTGAGAGCACGGTCGACATATGCGTTAACAACACTCCTCTTGTACCTGTCTGGGCAGTCGCTGTTGGCATTTAGGCACATTCCTATGCTCGTTTCCTTAGTGTAGACTGCAGTGTGGAAACCTCCGCTCTTTTCCATGACTGTTACATCTAGAAAGGGCAGCTTCCCATCCTTTTCCATCTCGTAAGTGAAACGCAGCACGGAACTCTGCTCAAATGCCTCCTTCAGCTCCTGCAGATCCTGCAGCAATCAACAGCCAATTAATGCACAACTATATTCTACCCACCTCAAGACTCCGCTCCAATATAGAAGCATCAAGAAATATGGACCAATAGGCTTTCTACATACACTTCTATTCAATACCCATTGTTTCGTGTTCTGTCTTGTGTTGATGAAATTAATACCCTATTAATGCCACCTCTTGTTCTGTCTTGTGTTGATGAAATTAATACCCTATTAATGCCACCTCACCCAATCCACCTCACTAAAATGTAGATATAAAATCGGAGATGCGTAAGTTCTACTCAGTTGTGTATTTGTAAACTAAAGTCTTTGAAAATGTAATAAGTTTTACGAAACGCGCTCGTGTCGCGTCAGACTAGAAATAAAAATGAATTTTTGAGAATTGATTTTTGATTTACCTCCAACAGTGAAAAGAAATGTACGAAAGATTGAGAAAATTCGTGTTAGAATCATTAATCTTGCTTTTTCGGTGATATTTAATAATATATGTCTACAGGAAAGACTGCTACCAAAATATACTAATAGATATATATATATATATATATATATATATATATATATATATATATATATATATATATATATATATATATATATATATAGATATATATATATATATATATATAGATATATATATATATAGATATATATATATATATATATATATATATATATATATATATATATATATATATATATATATATATTATTAAATATGACCGAAAAAGTAAGATTAATAATTCTAACACGAATTTTCTCAATCTTTCGTACATTTCTTTTCACTGTTGGAGGTAAATCAAAAATCAATTCTCCAAAATTCATTTTTATTTCTAGTCTGACCCGACACGAGCGCGTTTCGTAAAACTTATTACATTTTCAAAGACTTTAGTTTACAAATACACAACTGAATAGAACTTACGCATCTCCGATTTTGTTTATATCTACATTTGAGTGAGGTGGATGGGGTGAGGTGGCATTAATAGGGTATTAATTTCATCAACACAAGACAGAACAAGAGGTGGCATTAATAGGGTATTAATTTCATCAACACAAGACAGAACACGAAACAATGGGTATTGAATAGAAGTGATTGTAGAAAGCCTATTGGTCCATATTTCTTGATGCATCTATATTGGAGCGGAGTCTTGCGGTGGGTAGAATATAGTTGTGCATTAATTGGCTGTTGATTGCTGGTGTTGACTTCTTGATGTGTAGTGCCTCGCAAACGTCAAGCCGCCTGCTATCGCTGTATCTATCGATGATTTCTGTGTTGTTTACTAGGATTTCTCTGGCGATGGTTTGGTTGTGGGAAGAGATTATATGTTCCTTAATGGAGCCCTGTTGCTTATGCATCGTTAAACGCCTAGAAAGAGATGTTGTTGTCTTGCCTATATACTGGTTTTTTTGGAGCTTACAGTCCCCAAGAGGGCATTTGAAGGCATAGACGACGTTAGTCTCTTTTAAAGCGTTCTGTTTTGTGTCTGGAGAGTTTCTCATGAGTAGGCTAGCCGTTTTTCTGGTTTTATAGTAAATCGTCAGTTGTATCCTCTGATTTTTGTCTGTAGGGATAACGTTTCTATTAACAATATCTTTCAGGACCCTTTCCTCCGTTTTATGAGCTGTGGAAAAGAAGTTCCTGTAAAATAGTCTAATAGGGGGTATAGGTGTTGTGTTAGTTGTCTCTTCAGAGGTTGCATGGCGTTTCACTTTCCTTCTTATGATGTCTTCGACGAAACCATTGGAGAAGCCGTTGTTGACTAGGACCTGCCTTACCCTACAGAGTTCTTCATCGACATGCTTCCATTCTGAGCTGTGGCTGAGAGCACGGTCGACATATGCGTTAACAACACTCCTCTTGTACCTGTCTGGGCAGTCGCTGTTGGCATTTAGGCACATTCCTATATTCGTTTCCTTAGTGTAGACTGCAGTGTGGAAACCTCCGCTCTTTTCCATGACTGTTACATCTAGAAAGGGCAGCTTCCCATCCTTTTCCATCTCGTAAGTGAAACGCAGCACGGAACTCTGCTCAAATGCCTCCTTCAGCTCCTGCAGATGTCTGACATCAGGTACCTGTGTAAAAATGTCGTCAACATACCTGCAGTATATGGCCGGTTTCAAGTTCATGTCGACTAAGACTTTTTGCTCGATGGTACCCATGTAGAAGTATGCAAACAGGACACCTAGGGGAGAACCCATGGCGACCCCATCTACTTGCTTATACATGTGCCCATCCGGGCTCAAGAAGGGTGCCTCTTTAGTACAAGCTTGGAGTAGTTTCCTCAGAATATTTTCTGGTATGTCAAGAGGAGTACAGGCTGGATCACGATACACTCTGTCGGCTATCATCCCGATTGTCTCGTCCACAGGTACGTTGGTAAACAGCGATTCTACGTCCAACGAGGCTCTTATCCCTGTGGCCCGTGTGCCCTGCAGTAAGTCAACAAATTCCTTTGGAGACTTCAGGCTGAAGGCGCAAGGAACATAAGGAGTCAGCAGGCTGTTGAGTCGCTTCGCCAGTCTGTACATGGGTGTGGGTATCTGGCTAATGATTGGCCGAAGTGGGTTTCCAGGCTTGTGTGTCTTGACATTTCCATACGCATATCCAGGTTTATATTCCCCAATGATCTTTGGCAGGTGGAGTCCGGATTTCTTGGCGTTCACAGTTTCGATCAGTTTGTTGACCTTTGCTTTTAATTCGGCTGTAATGTCCTTCGTTACCCTTTGGAATTAAAAGCAAAGGTCAACAAACTGATCGAAACTGTGAACGCCAAGAAATCCGGACTCCACCTGCAAAAGATCATTGGGGAATGTAAACCTGGATATGCGTATGGAAATGTCAAGACACACAAGCCTGGAAACCTCAGAAAGTAGGTTAACCTGGGGAGGGACAGACATCTGGTGATGAGGTAGAGTGCATCATGAGCTTCAATATCCTCAATCCTCCCATCCATCCTCTTAAGGTCGGCGATTTTCTTATCAAGGACCTCATCGATGGCTTTCAACCCCAGGGGAGCTCCTAGGAGTGTGCTGTCTTCAGGTTTAGTTGTATGGATATTTGGCAGAAAACCCTCTATTCTCTCTACGATGCCCTGGTTGGAACATATTATTTCACATTTAGAAGGTTTCAGGATGAGGCCTAAAACAGCACCTTGCTCCTGGATTTTTCTGGTGTCCTCCAGGAGGGAGTCTTGGGAACCAGCTAGGGTACCATCATCCAAGAACCAGATGTTAAGCTCGCTGGACAGGACCTCTGTGACTTGTTTGATGACTAAGCAGAAAAGGAGAGGAGCAAGGGGGTCACCCTGTTGGACGCCTTCTCGCGAGTCAATTTCATGTTCGCCAAAAAGTAGCTTAAGATCCATATTGTAGCATGAATGTACAAAAGGGTAGAGGGAAGGGAAATGACTATGAACCGCACGGAGTACAGCATCCCTCCGCACCAAATTGAAGGCATTTTTGAAATCTAGCTTGATAAGGGCCTTTTCGTCTGTGATGTTGGCGATGAAGGCTCGAGCTGCATGGGCTGCCGCCTCACACCCTTGTGGAATGCCGAACCTCAGCTGTTTTGGCTTCAGCATGTTGGCCGCTGCATCACTAACTGTTCTTGCAGCTGCCT
Organism: Procambarus clarkii; assembly: GCF_040958095.1. Taxonomy (NCBI): domain Eukaryota; kingdom Metazoa; phylum Arthropoda; class Malacostraca; order Decapoda; family Cambaridae; genus Procambarus; species Procambarus clarkii. The sequence goes on along the minus strand of NC_091223.1, from coordinate 21,193,645 downwards.
TTGCGACGAGACGCCGGAGAGAATTGCCCACAGCTATTGGCCTGATCCCTCCATCCTTTTTCTTTAGAGCACAGAGAGATGCTCCAAAAAATATAGGTCTTATGGTCGCTGGTATGTTGCCAGCTAGACATGTGTTGGTGAATCTGGTTAGTTCCACCAAGAGGTTCTTTGCAATGTCACCCAGTGCAGGGTTGAGCATTTGCTTGAGATGGTTGGGTTTAATATATATATATATATATATATATATATATATATATATATATATATATATATATATATATATATATATATATATATATATATATATATATATATAAATATATATACATATATATATATATATATATATATATATATATATATATATATATATATATATATATATATAACTTTAGAACACTTTCCCACCAGGAGACTCGAACCCTAGCCAGCACAGAAGCCTTCCAGCAACTGGCATAACAGGTACGCCTTAACCCTCTCCACCACCTGCTCAGACCCTTAAAAGAGATGGTAATTTCGGAGTATTTAAATACCCCAAAGATCAACACCTCCCAAGAGCACCAGAGCAAGTGAGGGGTCATTTATACGTTAATTTCATCAAGTCCCTGTTAATATGGGAAGACACAGTGTCTCTGCTTAAGGCACAACTCTCCTAAACACGAGAGTTAAGTATACAACTTTAGAACACTTTCCCACCAGGAGACTCGAACCCTAGCCAGCACAGAAGCCTTCCAGCAACTGGCATAACAGGTACGCCTTAACCCTCTCCACCACCTGCTCAGACCCTTAAAAGAGATGGTAATTTCGGAGTATTTAAATACCCCAAAGATCAACACCTCCCAAGAGCACCAGAGCAAGTGAGGGGTCATTTATACGTTAATTTCATCAAGTCCCTGTTAATATGGGAAGACACAGTGTCTCTGCTTAAGGCACAACTCTCCTAAACACGAGAGTTAAGTATACAACTTTAGAACACTTTCCCACCAGGAGACTCGAACCCTAGCCAGCACAGAAGCCTTCCAGCAACTGGCATAACAGGTACGCCTTAACCCTCTCCACCACCTGCTCAGACCCTTAAAAGAGATGGTAATTTCGGAGTATTTAAATACCCCAAAGATCAACACCTCCCAAGAGCACCAGAGCAAGTGAGGGGTCATTTATACGTTAATTTCATCAAGTCCCTGTTAATATGGGAAGACACAGTGTCTCTGCTTAAGGCACAACTCTCCTAAACACGAGAGTTAAGTATACAACTTTAGAACACTTTCCCACCAGGAGACTCGAACCCTAGCCAGCACAGAAGCCTTCCAGCAACTGGCATAACAGGTACGCCTTAACCATTTTACCATCATCTTTTAAGGGTCTGAGCAGGTGGTGGAGAGGGTTAAGGCGTACCTGTTATGCCAGTTGCTGGAAGGCTTCTGTGCTGGCTAGGGTTCGAGTCTCCTGGTGGGAAAGTGTTCTAAAGTTGTATACTTAACTCTCGTGTTTAGGAGAGTTGTGCCTTAAGCAGAGACACTGTGTCTTCCCATATTAACAGGGACGTGATGAAATTAACGTATAAATGACCCCTCACTTGCTCTGGTGCTCTTGGGAGGTGTTCATCTTTGGGGTATTTAAATACTCCGAAATTACCATCTCTTTTAAGGGTCTGAGCAGGTGGTGGAGAGGGTTAAGGCGTACCTGTTATGCCAGTTGCTGGAAGGCTTCTGTGCTGGCTAGGGTTCGAGTCTCCTGGTGGGAAAGTGTTCTAAAGTTGTATACTTAACTCTCGTGTTTAGGAGAGTTGTGCCATATATATATATATATATATATATATATATATATATATATATATATATATATATATATATATATATATATATATATATATATATATATATATATATATATATATATATATATATATATATGTCGTACCTAGTAGCCAGAACGCACTTCTCAGCCTACTATGCAAGGCCCAATTTGCCTAATAAGCCAAGTTTTCCTGAATTGATATATTTTCTCTTATTTTTTTCTTATGAAATGATAAAGCTACCCATTTCATAATGTATAAGGTCAATTTTTTTTTATTGGAGTTAAAATTAACGTAGATATATGACCGAACCTAACCAACCCTACCTAACCTAACCTAACCTATCTTTATAGGTTAGGTTAGGTTAGGTAGCAGAAAAAGATAGGTTAGGTTAGGTTAGGTAGGTTAGGTAGTCGAAAATTTTTTAATTCATGAAAACTTGGCTTATTAGGCAAATCGGGCCTTGTATAATAGGCTGAGAAGTGCGTTCTGGCTACTAGGTACGACATATATATATATATATATAATATAATATATATATATATATATATATAATATAATATATATATATATATATATATATATATATATATATATATATATATATATATATACATATATATATATATATATATATATATATATATTTATATATATATATATATATATATATATATATATATATATATTTATATATATATATATATATATATATTTATATATATATATATATATATATATATATATATATATATATATATATATATATATTTATATATATATATATATATATATATATATATATATATATATATATATATATTTATATATATATATATATATGTGTCGTACCTAGTAGCCAGAACTCACTTCTCAGCCTACTATTCAAGGCCCGATTTGCCTAATAAGCCAAGTTTTCCTGAACTATTATATTTACTATAATTTTTTTATTATGAAATGATAAAGCAACCCTTTTCTCTATGTATGAGGTCATTTTTTTTTATTGGAGTTAAAATTAACGTAGATATATGACCGAACCTAACCAACCCTACCTAACCTAACCTAACCTATATTTATAGGTAAGGTTAGGTTAGGTAGCCAAAAAAAGCTAGGTTAGGTTAGGTTAGGTAGGTTAGGTAGACGAAAAAACATTAATTCATGAAAACTTGGCTTATTAGGCAAATCGGGCCTTGAATAGAAGGCTGAGAAGTGCGTTCTGGCTATTAGGTACGACATATGCAACAATGATCACAAAAACACTGATCCAAGTATGCAGAATAACCACATATGAAAAATAGAAAATGCTTAACGCGTTTTCGGCTAATTCGCCTTCATCAGAGCAAAGTAGAATAAAGTAGAATATTCTACTTTGCTCTGATGAAGGCGAATTAGCCGAAAACGCGTTAAGCATTTTCTATTTTTCATATGTGGTTATTCTGCATATATATATATATATATATATATATATATATATATATATATATATATATATATATATATATATGTCGTACCTAATAGCCAGAACGCACTTCTCAGCCTACTATTCAAGGCCCGATTTGCCTAATAAGCCAAGTTTTCATGAATTAATGTTTTTTTTCTACCTAACCGACCTAACCTAACCTAACCTAGCTTTTTTTGGCTACCTAACCTAACCTTACCTATAAATATAGGTTAGGTTAGGTTAGGTAGGGTTGGTTAGGTTCGGTCATATATCTACGTTAATTTTAACTCCAATAAAAAAAAATTGACCTCATACATAGAGAAAAGGGTTGCTTTATCATTTCATAAGAAAAAAATTATAGTAAATATATTAATTCAGGAAAACTTGGCTTATTAGGCAAATCGGGCCTTGAATAGTAGGCTGAGAAGTGAGTTCTGGCTACTAGGTACGACATATATATATATATATATATATATATATATATATATATATATATATATATATATATATATATATATATACATATATATATATATATATATATATATATATATATATATATATATATATATATATATATATATCGTACCTAGTAGCCAGAACGCACTTCTCTGCCTACTATGCAAGGCCCAATTTGCCTAATAAGCCAAGTTTTCATGAATTAATTGTTTCTCGACTACCTAACCTAACCTAACCTTACCTTTTCGGCTACCTAACCTAACCTATGTTTATAGGTTAGGTAGGGTTAGGTTCGGTCATATGTTAGGTTAGGTTAGGTAGTCGAAAAACAATTATTTCATGAAAACTTGGCTTATTAGGTAAATCGGGCCTTGCATAGTAGGCTGAGAAGTGCGTTCTGGCTACTAGGTATGACATATATATATATATATGAATAAAAACTCACAACCCAGAAGTGACTCGAACCCATACTCCCAGAAGCAACGCAACTGGTAACTACAGGGCGCCTTAATCCGCTTGACCATCACGGCCGTCAAAGGAAGTGATAGCCGAGGCTATTTGAGCCACTTCCCCGACGGCATCTCGGATGGTAATCTTGGGCATAGCATTTCACCAAATCACCTCATTCTTTGGGGCACACGTGAGGAACACAAATGCGAACAAGCCTGAATGGTCCCCAGGACTATATGCGAATGAAAACTCACACCCCAGAAGTGACTCGAACCCATACTCCCAGAAGCAACGCAACTGGTAACTACAGGGCGCCTTAATCCGCTTGACCATCACGGCCGTCAAAGGAAGTGATAGCCGAGGCTATTTGAGCCACTTCCCCGACGGCAACTCGGATGGTAATCTTGGGCATAGCATTTCACCAAATCACCTCATTCTTTGGGGCACACGTGAGGAACACAAATGCGAACAAGCCTGAATGGTCCCCAGGACTATATGCGAATGAAAACTCACACCCCAGAAGTGACTCGAACCCATACTCCCAGAAGCAACGCAACTGGTAACTACAGGGCACCTTAATCCGCTTGACCATCATTTGGTCAAGCGGATTAAATCCGCTTGACCAAATCAGGTGATTTGGTGAAATGCTATGCCCAAGATTACCATCCGAGTTGCCGTCGGGGAAGTGGCTCAAATAGCCTCGGCTATCACTTCCTTTGACGGCCGTGATGGTCAAGCGGATTAAGGCGCCCTGTAGTTACCAGTTGCGTTGCTTCTGGGAGTATGGGTTCGAGTCACTTCTGGGGTGTGAGTTTTCATTCGCATATAGTCCTGGGGACCATTCAGGCTTGTTCGCATTTGTGTTCCTCACGTGTGCCCCAAAGAATGAGGTGATTTGGTGAAATGCTATGCCCAAGATTACCATCCGAGTTGCCGTCGGGGAAGTGGCTCAAATAGCCTCGGCTATCACTTCCTTTGACGGCCGTGATGGTCAAGCGGATTAAGGCGCCCTGTAGTTACCAGTTGCGTTGCTTCTGGGAGTATGGGTTCGAGTCACTTCTGGGGTGTGAGTTTTCATTCGCATATAGTCCTGGGGACCATTCAGGCTTGTTCGCATTTGTGTTCCTCACGTGTGCCCCAAAGAATGAGGTGATTTGGTGAAATGCTATGCCCAAGATTACCATCCGAGTTGCCGTCGGGGAAGTGGCTCAAATAGCCTCGGCTATCACTTCCTTTGACGGCCGTGATGGTCAAGCGGATTAAGGCGCCCTGTAGTTACCAGTTGCGTTGCTTCTGGGAGTATGGGTTCGAGTCACTTCTGGGGTGTGAGTTTTCATTCGCATATAGTCCTGGGGACCATTCAGGCTTGTTCGCATTTGTGTTCCTCACGTGTGCCCCAAAGAATGAGGTGATTTGGTGAAATGCTATGCCCAAGATTACCATCCGAGTTGCCGTCGGGGAAGTGGCTCAAATAGCCTCGGCTATCACTTCCTTTGACGGCCGTGATGGTCAAGCGGATTAAGGCGCCCTGTAGTTACCAGTTGCGTTGCTTCTGGGAGTATGGGTTCGAGTCACTTCTGGGGTGTGAGTTTTCATTCGCATATAGTCCTGGGGACCATTCAGGCTTGTTCGCATTTGTGTTCCTCACGTGTGCCCCAAAGAATGAGGTGATTTGGTGAAATGCTATGCCCAAGATTACCATCCGAGTTGCCGTCAGGGAAGTGGCTCAAATAGCCTCGGCTATCACTTCCTTTGACGGCCGTGATGGTCAAGCGGATTAAGGCGCCCTGTAGTTACCAGTTGCGTTGCTTCTGGGAGTATGGGTTCGAGTCACTTCTGGGGTGTGAGTTTTCATTCGCATATAGTCCTGGGGACCATTCAGGCTTGTTCGCATATATATATATATATATATATATATATATATATATATATATATATATATATATATATATATGCGAACAAGCCTGAATGGTCCCCAGGACAATATGCAACTGAAAACTCACACCCCATATATATGATATGATATATATATAAAAACTGAAAACTCACACCCCAGAAGTGACTCGAACCCATACTCCCAGGAGCAACGCAACTGGTATGTACAAGACGCCTTAATCCACTTGACCATCACGACTGGACAAAATGAGGTGATAGCCTAAGCTATTTGACCCACCCCACCGCCGGCACTCGGATAGTAATCTTGGGCATAGCATTTTACCAAATCACCTCATTCTTTGGGGCACACGTGAGGAACACAAATGCGAACAAGCCTGAATGGTCCCCAGGACAATATGCAAATGAAAACTCACACCCCAGAAGTGACTCGAACCCATACTCCCAGGAGCAACGCAACTGGTATGTACAAGACGCCTTAATCCACTTGACCATCACGACCGGACAAAATGAGGTGATAGCCTAAGCTATTTGAACCACCCAAATAGGCGAATTAGCCGAAATTAGCCGAACCACCCAAATGAAGGCGAATTAGCCGAAAACGCGTTAAGCATTTTCTATTTTTCATATGTGGTTATTCTGCATATATATATATATATATATATATATATATATATATATATATATATATATATATATATATATATATATATATATATATATATATATATATATATATATATATATATATTGTGATGGTAACGCGTTGGTGTTCGGCTGTTCAAAGCTAGGGGTATGGCCTCGTCACATAGTATTAAAAAAAAATAGAAAATCTGGAACTTCGTCTGTGGTAAAGTAAGGAGAAGACACACAAAACACAAGTAAATTTTAACAATGAAATTTTAATTACGTTAAATAAATCAAAACATGAATAAAATGGACAAACAAATTCGTATAATAAAATCAATCAAAATAATAAGAATAATTAAATGACACAATGAAAAGTTACGTTAAGACAAAATAACAAGAAGTGCAATAGACAAGTATATGAAAGGTGCTGGAATATTGGCTTTAAGCTATCACCTCTCTCAGTATACGTATGCTAAAGCTTACGTCTAGCAGGGAGAAGTGTTAACTGGGAAAGCACGGAATATTCTGAGGACTGAGGTCGTGGCGGCCCCAGACATCAAGTAGTATGGGGGGGTGGAGTGCAGTTGCAGCCCGACCGGCGACCAATCAGAGAAGCCGGCAGCAAGACGGGTAGTTTGGCGGTTTGAGTCTGAGCAGGTGTTCCTGGCTGCATACGTTTTGCGCTCTGGCAAACCTTGCTGGTGTTGTTGTCGTTGTTGGACATTTCTTCCATAGTAGTTTTATATATTTGTTGCGACGTATTTGTGGAGGGAAGAGCAGGCTCAATCTCTTGAAGGAGATTATCGTCACAACTCTCCCCCGAAGCCTGCGGTTCTGGAAGAAGTACGTTGTTATGTGGTGGAGTAATAGATGGAGTCGCTTCTACTTCATAAACTCTGGAGAGATCATGGGCTAAGATGTTGTCGGAATCTTGGTATAGCGTGTCTCCAGGTTGAATTTCTGCAGTTAGCAAGCCCATAGTAGAAGACGTTGAGATGAGAAGTGGGCGTGCTGCAGGAAGTGTAGGGTGGTGTGGTCCGTGTTGATGGTGGACCGAGCACTTTTCAGGTGTGGAGTGAAGTGCTGGAGCTTCAGGATGATGAAGAGTAGCTCCTTGCCAATTGTTCCGTAGTTCCTTGTAGCAGTAGTCGCTGACAGGTGTATTCTCCTCGCCTCGTTGCTGCATCACGACACCACCAACGTCGGTACCACTGGCGTCGACATGGAGGATGAAGGGCTTATCTGACGAGGTGAGAGTGGAATTAGAATAGGGCAAAGGAGCACGATTATTATCCTGAAAGCATTTGGGAAGATCATTAAGGATTTCGGAATTAGAAAGCGCTGACTCCTTGTCAGTGCTTTCGGGAGGAGAAGCTGGGATGGTCTCACTGTGGATGTAGGGTTCTGTGAAGGTAGAACAGTTAGTCAGGACAGTGGGAGGAGTATCATTATATTGCTTCAGGAGGTTGACGTGGCACAGCTGGGTCTTCCGCCGCCTATCTGGAGTCTCTATTACGTAGTTGTTATTATTCCTGCACTCTTTGACGCAGTAGGGTCCTGAAAACCTGTTTTGTAAAGGTGAACCTGGGATAGGGAAATATGCAAGGACGAAGTCTCCCGGCTTGAATTTTCTTACTTTGCTGGTCTGGCCATAATGAGTCTTCATTCTCTCCTGGGCTTTCAATAGATTATCATGGGCAAAACGGTGGACTCTCTCTAGAATGTGTTGAAGGTTTTGAAGAAACTGGGGCACATTCTGATGCTCACTGAAGGTGGCATCTCGGAGAGAGTCTTTGAAAGCCTTAAGGGGAGTACGGCACTTACGGCCGTAGAGCATCTCATAAGGAGATACTCCTAGGGACTCATTGGGGAGACTTCTGAAAATACACATTATAAGGTCAATCTGCTTATCCCAATCCTTAGAGGTTTCACTACAAAACTTTTTCAAGAGTGCTTTGATTGTCTGATGACTACGTTCAAGAGAACCCTGTGAAGCAGGATGATAGGGGCTGGACAATACCTGTTTGATGTTGAACTCCTCCAGTGTCCTTTTGAAGAGATCACTGGTGAAGTTGGTACCACAGTCGCTCTGAATCTCCCTGGGAAATCCGTATTGAGTGAAGATCTTCAATAGATGTTTTATAACCGTAGCAGCCGTGATGTTCTTTACTGGAACTGCTATGGGAAATCTGGTGGTAGGACACAGGATGGTTAGGATGTAGGCGTTACCTGAACTGGTCCGAGGTAAAGGACCGACACAGTCTATTATGAGTCTGTGGAAAGGTTCCGCAGGCACCTGTATGGGAATCAGTGGCGCTCTGGGAATGGAGATGTTCGGTTTGCCTGCCATCTGACATGTATGACACTGTTTTACGTACTGTATGACGTTATTTACCATACCTGGCCAGTAGTAGTCTTGACGAATTCCATGGTAAGTCTTGTTGAAGCCGTAGTGGGAGAGTGCTCCGTGGGCCAGGTGTAGAATAGTGGGCCGCAGGCTGGTGGGAATCACAAGTTGTTCGATGTTGGCCCAATCGTCCTCCTCCTTCAGTTTACTGGGTCTATATCTGCGGTAGAGCAAATCGTTCTCTAGGAAGAACCCAGGAATACTGTCGGGTTGAGTCTCAGCCTGGAAAAACAATGGTGTTAAAGTAAGATCTTCCCTCTGCAACTTACGGAACTCCAACTTGGTCAGATGCGGGGGGAGTTTCTGAGGGTCTTGAGGGACAGCGGTAGCAGTAGAGTCAGCTGGCTGTGGACGTGCGGCTTGTGCACGGGTGGTCACGAGAACCGGAGGAGAAACTTCATCACTCTCTTGAACCTCTGCTGGAACATACTCTAGAATAGGGTTACTTGGCACAGAGTTACACACCTGGGGTTTGTCCATGACGATCAGGTTGGTCGGTTGCAGGTCTTCTGCCAAGTCGTTGCCTAGGAGAAGTTGCACTCCAGGCATGGGAAAAGGCTTTTCCCTGACGGCGACTTGGACTTCCCCGTTCACGTAGGGACAATCCAGGTGGACTCTGGCGAGAGGGTATGGAGTGGTAGCAGTGAGGTCAGTGATGAAGACAGTTTCTCCGGTGTAGGTGATGTTGGGCACAGCCGACTTCAAGATGATCGATTGAAGAGCCGCTGTGTCCCTCAAGATCTTCAATTTGGAACGTCCCTCCGGATATGAACCGTTGGCAGAGACAGTTCCAGTATACAGGTGGTTACTGAAAAGAGAAAGATCATTAATATTAACACCAACATTCATCACAGGCTTACCGGACTTAGGAGGAGTTGGTTTGGGTTTTTGTTGGTCAGTGGTTCCCTTGTATTGAGACTTACCACACTTGTCTATGGTATGTCCATAGAGTCTACAATACTTGCAGTACAGTTGCGAACCAGCTTGATCGGGGCTCACTTTCTCGTAACTGTACCACGACTTCTTACTGGAGGATGGTTCGGGTGTCAGCCGGTGGATGAGGCTGTAAGTGTCAGCCGACTTAGCACACTTCAGGTAGTCGGTTTCTTCTTTATCTGCTAAGTAGAGGCGGACAGGAGGCGGCACACGTCTCAAGAATTCTTCAACAAGCATCAGGTTGACGAGTTCTGTAAAAGTAAAGACATGTGCTGCTTCCAGCCATTTCATGAAATACCTCCGTTTCGTGTTAGCAAACTCGAGGAAGGTAGTGGTACTTGCCTTCAGGTGGTCACGGAATTTCCTTCTATAACTTTCAGTAGAGAGGAGGTAGGCGTCCAACACTGCTTGTTTCAGAGTCGGGTAGTCATTCTCAGATGCCAGAGTACTGAGTGTGACTGCAGCTCTACCTGTAAGATGGACTCTGAGAAGTGTGGCCCATTGGTCGACAGGCCAACTGAGTTGATTAGCAAGGGTTTCAAAGGTGGTAAAGAACACATCAACAATTAAAGTTAAGTAAAAGATGTTAAATGATTAATTTAAATCAAGGGCGCAGGAAATCTTGTACCCGGTACTCATGTAAGAGGATAAGGGCAAGAAAATCCTACTAACAAATGAAACAGAGTTTCGAAAACAAATGAAACAGTAAATTGTCTCAAAAGTAAAATTGGTAGCCCAAGGATGTAGGCATACCTTGCCAAGTCTCTATAGGACATAAAGCAAGTTTTTCCTACTGAATTTAATATGATACTTACAGAATTAGCGAACTTTTGTGCTCTGAAAAAGTAAGCTAATTCCCTACCGTTGTATGTATCATCATCTCTGACTGACGTGTAGGGGTGCGAGGTGTCAACTGGTGACGAGAACTGCTGCTGAGGTCCCAATTCAGCAACTAAAGTTCGAGCTAGAGGAACTATGGCCCTCTTTGTCCTCCTACAGTCAGATTGCAGAAGATTGGGTACTCTTGACCCGGGGCAGACCACAGTACCAGGGTACCTATATGATGATCTGTCAAAAATGAGAAATATTCAAGGGACAAAGATGGTAAACACGAGTAATAACACGGAGGGAGAGATGACCAATTAAGAGTATGACTGCGGCCTACAGTCACCACGTAATCCAAAGTTGTCTCACCTTCACTATATGTTACTCTCGTAATGCACAATACACCGCACCTTATAAAAAATGAAATTGAATATGAAAAATAGTAAAGCTACGGTAACAAAGTTAAATACGCTTACCATAAATTACCACTTGGCACCAGTACCTGAGTGAAGCTCCTAGGACAGGCCCCCATATAATATGTGACGGTAACGCGTTGGTGTTCGGCTGTTCAAAGCTAGGGGTATGGCCTCGTCACATAGTATTAAAAAAAAAATAGAAAATCTGGAACTTCGTCTGTGGTAAAGTAAGGAGAAGACACACAAAACACAAGTAAATTTTAACAATGAAATTTTAATTACGTTAAATAAATCAAAACATGAATAAAATGGACAAACAAATCATATAATAAAATCAATCAAAATAATAAGAATAATTAAATGACACAATGAAAAGTTACGTTAAGACAAAATAACAAGAAGTGCAATAGACAAGTATATGAAAGGTGCTGGAATATTGGCTTTAAGCTATCACCTCTCTCAGTATACGTATGCTAAAGCTTACGTCTAGCAGGGAGAAGTGTTAACTGGGAAAGCACGGAATATTCTGAGGACTGAGGTCGTGGCGGCCCCAGACATCAAGTAGTATGGGGGGGTGGAGTGCAGTTGCAGCCCGACCGGCGACCAATCAGAGGAGCCGGCAGCAAGACGGGTAGTTTGGCGGTTTGAGTCTGAGCAGGTGTTCCTGGCTGCATACGTTTTGCGCTCTGGCAAACCTTGCTGGTGTTGTTGTCGTTGTTGGACATTTCTTCCATAGTAGTTTTATATATTTGTTGCGACGTATTTGTGGAGGGAAGAGCAGGCTCAATCTCTTGAAGGAGATTATCGTCACAATATATATATATATATATATATGTCGTACCTAGTAGCCAGAACGCATTTCTCGGCCTACTATGCAAGGCTCGATTTGCCTAATAGGCCAAGTTTTCCTGAATTAATATATCTTCTCTAATTTTTTTCTTATGAAATGATAAAGCTACCCATTTCATTATGTATGAGGTCAATTTTTTTTTTGGAGTTAAAATTAACGTAGATATATGACCGAACCTAACCAACCCTACCTAACCTAACCTAACCTATCTTTATAGGTTAGGTTAGGTTAGGTAGCCGAAAAAGTTAGGTTAGGTTAGGTTAGGTAGTCGAAAAACAATAAATTCATGAAAACTTGGCTTATTAGGCAAAACGGGCCTTGAATAGTAGGCTGAGAAGTGCGTTCTGGCTACTAGGTACGACATATATATATATATCGTACCTAGTAGCCAGAACGCACTTCTCTGCCTACTATGCAAGGCCCAATTTGCCTAATAAGCCAAGTTTTCATGAATTAATTGTTTCTCGACTACCTAACCTAACCTAACCTTACCTTTTCGGCTACCTAACCTAACCTATGTTTATAGGTTAGGTAGGGTTAGGTTCGGTCATATGTTAGGTTAGGTTAGGTAGGTTAGGTAGTCGAAAAACAATTATTTCATGAAAACTTGGCTTATTAGGCAAATCGGGCCTTGCATAGTAGGCTGAGAAGTGCGTTCTGGCTACTAGATATGACATATATATATATATATATATATATATATATATATATATATATATATATATGCGAACAAGCCTGAATGGTCCCCAGGACAATATGCAACTGAAAACTCACACCCCATATATATGATATGATATATATATAAAAACTGAAAACTCAGACCCCAGAAGTGACTCGAACCCATACTCCAAGGAGCAACGCAACTGGTATGTACAAGACGCCTTAATCCACTTGACCATCACGACCGGACAAAATGAGGTGATAGCCTAAGCTATTTGAACCACCCCACCGCCGGCACTCGGATAGTAATCTTGGGCATAGCATTTTACCAAATCACCTCATTCTTTGGGGCACACGTGAGGAACACAAATGCAAACAAGCCTGAATGGTCCCCAGGACAATATGCAACTGAAAACTCACACCCCAGAAGTGACTCGAACCCATACTCCCAGGAGCAACGCAACTGGTATGTACAAGACGCCTTAATCCACTTGACCATCACGACCGGACAAAACGAGGTGATAGCCTAAGCTATTTGAACCACCCCACCGCCGGCACTCGGATAGTAATCTTGGGCATAGCATTTTACCAAATCACCTAATTCTTTGGGGCACACGTGAGGAACACAAATGCGAACAAGCCTGAATGGTCCCCAGGACAATATGCAACTGAAAACTCACTCCCCAGAAGTGACTCAAACCCATACTCCCAGGAGCAACGCAACTGGTATATACAAGACGCCTTAATCCACTTGACCATCACGACCGGACAAAATGAGGTGATAGCCTAAGCTATTTGAACCACCCCACCGCCGGCACTCGGATAGTAATCTTGGGCATAGCATTTTACCAAATCACCTCATTCTTTGGGGCACACGTGAGGAACACAAATGCAAACAAGCCTGAATGGTCCCCAGGGGGTGGGGTGGTTCAAATAGCTTAGGCTATCACCTCATTTTGTCCGGTCGTGATGGTCAAGTGGATTAAGGCGTCTTGTACATACCAGTTGCGTTGCTCCTGGGAGTATGGGTTCGAGTCACTTCTGGGGTGTGAGTTTTCAGTTGCATATTGTCCTGGGGACCATTCAGGCTTGTTCGCATGATATATATATATATATATATATATATATATATATATATATATATATATATATATATATATATATATATATATATATATATATATATATATATATTAGGACAATATCCAATTCTGGCCCCAGACATCACTCGGTACCCCTACTCAAATCTCTGAATATGTTAGACATTAAGTCACTGCACATTCTCTCATGTGTATTATACATATATAAAACGCTAAACTATAATGCCAATCCTGATCTCAAAAGCTTCATAGAAGGTTGTAACAGAACCCATGAGCACCACACCAGAAATAAAAACAGTTTTGATATTCCTAGAGTACGACTTAATCAAACTAGAAATGCTCTACAAATCAAGGGGCCCAGAATGTGGAATGACCTTCCAAACCATGTTAAAGACTGTACCTCTCTCAACCAGTTTAAATTAAAAACGAAGCTATACCTAATAAATTCCCTGTAACCTACCTTACCCTTCTATTGTCAACCAATGTCTGTTTTTCTTTAAAGAGCGCTGTTTGTCGACATAATTGTATTTGTGCTGCTTTTTCATCTATGTTTTCATTTCTTGTTTTCATTCTACTCATTATGCTCAATTAGTATTAAGCTTGTCATTTATGGTTATCATGCCCGAAACGCTTTGCGTAATAGTGGCTTTAGGCATTGTATGTACTAGCTCTACCTATAAGTCAACCAATCTTTGTAAAAATTTATTGTATGTATGTACCTTACCTAAATAAAATTATTATTATTATTATTATTATTATTATTATTATTATATATCTACGTTAATTTTAACTCCAATAAAAAAATTGACCTCATACATAATGAAATGGGTAGCTTTATCATTTCATAAGAAAAAACTAGAGAAAATATATTAATTCATGAAAACTTGGCTTATTAGGCAAATCGGGCCTTGCATAGTAGGCTGAGAAGTGCGTTCTGGCTACTAGGTATGACATTATATATATATATATATATATATATATATATATATATATATATATATATGTCGTACCTAGTAGCCAGAACTCACTTCTCAGCCTACTATGCAAGGCCTTTTTTGCCTAATAAGCCGAGTTTTCATGAATTAATTGTTTTTCGACTACCTAACCTACCTAACCTAACCTAACCTAACTTTTTCGGCTACCTAACCAAACCTAACCTATAAAGATAGGTTAGGTTATATTAGGTAGGGTTGGTTAGGTTCGGTCATATATCTATGTTAATTTTAACTCCAATAAAAAAAATTGACCTCATACATAATGAAATGGGTAGCTTTATCATTTCATAAGAAAAAAATTAGAAAAAATATATTAATTCAGGAAAACTTGGCTTATTAGGCAAATCGGGCCATGCATAGTAGGCCAAAAAGTGAGTTCTGGCTACTAGGTACGACATATATATATATATATATATATATATATATATATATATATATATATAAATATATATATATATATATATATATAATATATATATATAATATATATATATATTATATATATAATATATATATATATATATATATATATATATATATATATATATATATATATATATATATATATATATATATATATATATATATTGTGACGGTAAAGTGTTGGAGTGTTGATGTTCGGCTGTCCTCCAATGGCAGGTGGCAATGCCTTGTCACATTTACAGAAAAAAAAGAGACTGCTTGCCTGTTTGTCTGTGACGAGGTAATGGGAAGACACACAAAACACAAAGTATAAATAATGAAATTTTAATTACTTTAGAAAACAAGATATGAACAAAGACAATCCCTTGGCTTACGTAAAATTCAAAACAAGTCAACAAACAAAACAACATGAATAATTAATAGGTGTAAAATTTACTCTAAAATAAAATGAAGTGCAAGACAATAATGTTAATATAATCAGGAGCTGAGAATACTGGCTAAAGCTGCCACCTCCCTTAGTACACGACAGCCAAGGCTTAGTTTACCAGCGAGAGATGTCAACTTCTAAGAGCACAGAGATATTCTGAGGAGTACGGCGTGTGCTGGCCCAGACGTCGACTCAGGTAGGGGGGGGCGTGAGTGCAGGTGCAGGTGCGGTCGGCGATACACCAGCCAATCAGGAGCAGGCAGGCGGAGAATGGGTAGTTTGCTCGTTGAAGGCGGGCGGAGGAGCCGGTGTGTCGGGTGGAGCAAGGTACGCTTTGCTTCCTGGCCAAAACGTTTGGCGATACTGGTGGATGTATCTTCAATACAGTATCTTGTACTTGTAACATGACGTGAATAATATAGGGAAGAGCAGGCTCAATCTCTCTTGAAAGAGATTATCGTCACAACTCTACCCCCGAAGCCTGCGGTTCCGGAAGAAGTTACGTCTTCATGTGGTAGAGTGATAGGTGGAGTTGCCTCTACTTCATAGACTCTGGGGAGGGCGTCGGCTATGATGTTGTCGAACCCCTTGATGTAGAAGATCTTCAGGTTGAAATCTTGTAGATATAAAGCCCATCGTAGAAGACGTTGGTTATTGAATTGGGCTTGATGTAAGAAGCGGAGAGGATTGTGGTCTGAGTAGATGGTTGTAGACCTAGCACCTTGTAGGTATGGAGCAAAGTGCTGTAGATTCAGGACGATGGAGAGTAGCTCCTTCTCGATAGTGCTGTAGTTCTTCTGGTGGGGTTTCAACTTGTAGCTGTAGTAGCTGACAGGTAGAACCTCCTCGCCTCGTTGCTGCATCAGGACACCCCTGATGCCGATACCACTGGCGTCGACATGGAGGATGAAAGGCTTGGTGATATCTGGCGAGGCGAGAATAGGATTAGAATATGGCAAAGGAGCACTATTATGGTCCTGAAAATAGTTATGAAGATCAGTTAGGATTTCCGAATTGGAAATCGCTGACTCAATGTCAGTGCTTTCGGGAGGAGAAGCAGGGAAGGTCTCACTGTGGATGTATGGACTTTTAAAGGAAGAATATGTTATCAATACAGTGGGAGGAGTACCGTTATATAGCTTCAGGAGGTTGACGTGGCACAACTGGGTCTTCCGCCGCCTATCTGGAGTCTCTAGAGCGTAGTTGTGGTTTTTTCTGCACTCCTTGATGCGGTAGGGTCCTGAAAACCTGTTTTGCAAGGGAGAACCTGGGATAGGGAAATAGGCAAGCACGAAGTCTCCCGGTTTAAATTTCCTTACTTTGCTGTTCTGGTCGTAATGAGTCTTCATCCTCTCCTGTGCTTTCAATAGATTATCCTTAGCAAAGTTATGCACCCTCTCTAGAATGTGTTGTAGGTTTTGAAGAAACTGGGGCACATTCTGATGCTCACTGAAGGTTGCATCACGTAGAGAGTCTTTAAAAGCCTTGAGAGGAGTACGGCACTTACGTCCGTAGAGCATCTCATAAGGAGATACTCCTAGAGACTCATTGGGAAGACTTCTAAATATACACATTATTATATCTATTTGCTTATCCCAATCCTTAGAGGTTTCATTGCAAAACTTCTTCAGGAGTGCTTTAATAGTCTGATGGCTACGCTCAAGAGAACCCTGTGAAGCAGGATGATAGGGGCTGGACAATACCTGTGTGATGTTGAACTCTTCCAGTGTCCTCTTGAAGAGATCACTGGTGAAGTTGGTGCCACAGTCGCTCTGAACTTCCCTTGGAAATCCATACTGGGTGAAGATCTTCAATAAGTGTTTCACAACCGTAGCAGCCGTAATGTTCTTTACTGGAACTGCTATGGGGAATCTGGTGGTAGGACACAGGATGGTTAGTATATAGGCGTTGCCAGAACTGGTCCGAGGTAAAGGACCAACACAGTCTATAATAAGTCTGTGGAAAGGTTCCGCAGGCACCTGTATGGGAGTCAGTGGTGCTCTGGGGATAGAGATGTTCGGTTTACCTGCCATCTGACATGTATGACACTGTTTGACGCTATTTACCATACCTGGCCAGTAGTAGTCTTTACGGATTCCGTGGTAGGTCTTGTTAAATCCGTAGTGTGAGAGTGCTCCGTGGGCCAGGTGTAGAATAGTGGGCCGCAGGCATCACTAGTTGTTCGACGTTGGCCCAATCGTCCTCCTCCTTCAGTTTACTGGGTCTGTATCTGCGGTAGAGCAACTCGTTCTCTAGGAAGAACCCAGGAATACTGTCAGGTTGAGTCTCAGCCTGGAAGAATAATGGTGTCAAGGTAAGATCTTCCCTCTGTGACTTACGGAACTCCAACGTGGTCAGATTCGGGGGTAGTTTCTGAGGGTCTTGAGGGACAGCGGTAGCAGTAGAGTCAGCTGGCTGTGGTCGTGCAGCTTGTGCACGGGTGGTCACTAAAACCGGAGGAGAAACTTCATCACTCTCTTGAACCTTAGCTGCAACATACTCAAAGATGGGATTATCCATTACAGAGGTACACACCTGGGGTTTGTCCATGACGATCAGGTTGGTCGGTTGCAGGTCTTCTGCCAAGTCGTTGCCCAGGAGAAGTTGCACTCCAGGCATGGGAAAAGGCTTTTCCCTGATGGCGACTTGGACTTCACCGGTCACGAAGGGACAATCCAGGTGGACTCTGGCGAGTGGATAAGGAGTTGTAGCAGTGAGGTCAGTGATGAAGACAGTTTCCCCGGTGTAGGCGATATTGGGCACAGCTGATTTCAAAATAATTGATTAAAGAGCCGCTGTGTCCCTCAAGATCTTCAGTTTGAAACGTCCCTCCGGATCTGAACCGTTGGTAGAGACAGTTCCAGGATACAGGTGTTTACTGAAGAGAGAAACATCATTAACATGAACACCAACATTCATCACAGGCTTACCGGACTTAGGAGGAGTCTGATTGGGTTTAGTAGATTCAGTATTACCTTTGTATTGAGACACATTTATCTATGGTATGTCCATAGAGTCTACAATACTTACAGTACAATTGCGAGCCAGCTTGATCGATACTCACTTTCTCGTAACTGCACCAAGACTTCTTACTGGAAGGTGGTTCTGGTGTCAGCCGGTGGATGAGACTGTAAGTGTCAGCCGGTGGATGAGACTGTAAGTGTCAGCCGACTTAGCACACTTTAGGTAGTCGGTCTCTTCTTTATCTGCTAAATATAAACGAACAGGAGTAGGCACACGCCTCAAGAATTCTTCAACTAGCATGAGGTTGACGAGTTCTGCAAAGGTAGAGACATGTGCTGCTTCCAGCCATTTCATAAAATATCTCCTTTTGATATTAGCAAATTCTAGAAAGGTAGTGGTACTTGCCTTCAGGTGGTCACGGAATTTTCTTCGGTAGCTTTCGGTGGAGAGAAGGTAGGCGTCCAACACTGCTTGCTTCAGGGTCTGGTAGTCATTCTCAGACGCCAAAGTACTGGGTGTAACTGCAGCTCTATATGTGAGATGTACTCTGAGAAGGGTAGCCCATTGGTCGGCAGGCCAACTAAGTTAATTAGCAAGGGTCTCAAAGGTGGTAAAAAATACGTCGACTTCTGTCTCTACGAATGGTGGCATTAACTTACTTGCATGTGAGATATTGAAACTTACTGGAAGACTGGCGGTAGCTTGCTGGCGTTGAGTGAGGTGTGTAGTTTCCAACGCGAGTTCTTGTTGACGACATTCCATAGCCAGAGTTGCTTGTTGTTTGTCATGTTCGTGTTGCATCTCCAATTGGCGTTGTTTTGCTTCAAGCTGTACTCGCTCACGTTCACGGAGTATTGCAATCTCACGTTCTTGGTCTTCTTTCTTCAAGGCGGCTTCTTCTTCCCTCAGTTGTAGAGCTTCTTTTGCCAGAGCAGCTTCTTGTTCTTTGAGAGCGATTTCACGTTCCTGTTCTTCTTTCCTCAAGGCAGCTTCCCGTTCCTTTTCTTCCTTTCGTATGGCAGCTGCTTCCCTTTGCTGCTCTTTTCGATCTTGGCAAGCTCTAGTTTGAGTTTCATCGTTGCCAAATCACGTTTATCTGCAATAGAGTAAGTTTCGTGAGTTTCAGAGTCAATCTTACCTTCCTCTAAGAGATGATCCAGTAACAGGTTATGCAGATCATTTTTGTTGGCTCCATGGGGAACATCTAGTTGATACTCATGTACAAGAGTTTGTAATTCGATCCTCTTGGCACGACTTAAGTTCCCTATTTCACCTGCTGGATCTGCACGGAAAGCTTGGAGACGAAACATGGTGAAATTAGCAAATAAATGTACAACGAATATACTGTTGTGATATGGTGAATGTCAGAAACAGGACAACGTGGCAACTGGTACCTATCCTGTGGAATCGTTAACAATTAATGTTAATTTGAAGATGGTAAATGATTAATAAATCAAGATCGCAGGAAATCTTGTACCCGGTACTCAATGTAAGAGGATAAGGGCAAGAAAATCCTACTAAATAAGCGAAACTGAGTTTCTAAAACAAATGAAACAGTTAATTGCCTCAAAAGTGAATTAGGTAGTCCAAGAATGTAGGCATACCTTGCCGAGTCTCTATAGGACATAAGCAAGTTTTTCCCACTGAAATGAAATATGATACTTACAAAATTAGCGAACTTTTGTGCTCTGAAAAAAGAAAGCTAATTCCCTACCTAGGTAAATATCATCATCTCTGACCGACGTGTAGGGGTGCGAGGTGTCAACTGGTGACGAGAACTGCTGCTGAGGTCCCAACTCAGCAACTAAAGTTCGTGCTAGAGGAACTATGGCCCTTTATCCTCCTACCGTCGGATTGCAGAAGATTAGGTGCTCTTGACCCGGGGACAGACCACAGTACCAGGGTACCAATTTCTCATATCTGCCGAAAATATGAGAAATATCCTAGGGACAAAAGGTGGTAAACACGAGTAATAACACGGAGGGAGAGATGACCAATTAAGAGAATGACTGAGGCCTACAGTCACCACGTAATCCAAAGTTGTCTCACACTCACCATATGCTACTCTCGGAATGCACAATACACACAGCACCATATGAAAATAGAATTGAATATTGAAAATAGTGAAAAGCTACTTTACCAAAGCCAAGTACGCTTACCACAAATATACGGTCTGGTACTAGTACCTGAGTGAAGCTCCTTGGACAGGCCCCCATGAAATGTGACGGTAAAGTGTTGAAGTGTTGATGTTCGGCAGTCCTCCAATGGCAGGTGGCAATGCCTTGTCACATTCACAGAAAAAAAAGAGACTGCTTGCCTGTTTGTCTGTGGTAAGGTAATGGGAAGACACAAAACACAAAATATAAACAATGAAATTTTAATTACTTTAGAAAACAAGATATGAACAAAGACAATCCCTTGGCTTACGTAAAATTCAAAAAAAGTCAACAAACAAAACAACATGAATAATTAATTGGTGTAAAATTTACTCTAAAATAAAATGAAGTGCAAGACAATAATGATAATATAATCAGGTGCTGAGAATACTGGCTAAAGCTGCCACCTCCCTTAGTACACGATAGCCAAGGCTTAGTCTACCAGCGAGAGATGTCAACTTCTAAGAGCACAGAGATATTCTGAGGAGTATGGCGTGTGCTGGCCCAGACGTCGACTCAGGTAGGGAGGGAGTGAGTGCAGGTGCAGGTGCGGTCGGCGATACACCAGCCAATCAGGAGCAGGCAGGCGGAGAATGGGTAGTTTGCTCGTTGAAGGCGGGCGGAGGAGCCAGCGTGTCGGGTGGTGCAAGGTACGCTTTGCTTCCTGGCCAAAACGTTTGGCGATACTGGTGGACGTATCTTCAATATAGTATCTTGGACTTGTAACATGACATATAGTATCTTGTAATATATATATATATATATATATATATATATATATATATATATATATATATATATATATATATAAATATATATATATATATATATATATATATATATATATATATATATATATATATATATATATATATATATATATATGCGAACAAGCCTGAATGGTCCCCAGGACAATATGCAACTGAAAACTCACACCCCAGAAGTGACTCGAACCCATACTCCCAGGAGCCACGCAACTGGTATGTACAAGACGCCTTAATCCACTTGACCATCACGACCGGACATAATGAGGTGATAGCCGAGGCTATTTGAACCACCCCACCGCCGGCACTCGGATAGTAATCTTGGGCATAGCATTTTACCAAGGTGATTTGGTAAAATCAAGGTGATTTATGAGGTGATTTGGTAAAATGCTATGCCCAAGATTACTATCCGAGTGCCGGTGGTGGGGTGGTTCAAATAGCCTCGGCTATCACCTCATTATGTCCGGTCGTGATGGTCAAGTGGATTAAGGCGTCTTATATATATATATTTATATATATTTATACTTATTTCCGCATATATATATATATATATATATATATATATATATATATATATATATATATATATATATATATATATATATATATATATATATATATATATATATGCGGAAAATCCACAGAGAAATATGAAATGAGGTGAACGTGAGTCAGAGTTGATACTCTGACCGCTTAATCCTCTTTGATTGATTGATTGATAAAGATTAAGCCACCCAAGAGGTGACACGGGCATGAATAGCCCGTAAGTGGTACAATTTTTTTTTTTCCCAGTGTTCTGAGGTTGCATTTAACCATCAAGCTGTTATCGTGGGGGAGGATACTGCTTCACAGTCTTTATGAGGGTGTCCAGCTGCTGGACACCTTTGTTGACCAGGAGAGTGGCTGTGTTGATGGCTTCAGGGTGGCCACTGCATGATTCAGGAACTCTTAAAGCTCTTCTAAGGTCATTGGTTGCTTCACATTCCAGAAGATAGTGAAGTAATGGCTTTTCTGTGACAGTTTGGCAGAAGATGCACTCTCTCTCTCGGGGTTCACCAATCTCCCAGTTGCATCTGTAACCTAGACGTAGTCTATATAGCCTAACTGCTATTTCCCTGTGGATTCCTTTTGGGATATTTAACCTTTCTAATTTGGTTGCCTGAAGATACCATGTTGCAGATGGTGAACCTTCAGCTATTCTCTGGTGTAGATAGGCTTTGTTGAGATGTGAGAGTTTTTTGGTGATGATGTTTTTTATGTTCTCTAGGCTGGGTTGAATTGTTTTATGTATCACTGGATGAAGAGTTGCCAATTTAGCAATTTCATCAGCTTTTTCATTTAATGGGATTCCAATATGGGATGGGATCCAGTTTAAAGTTATGTTGAGGCCTTTGCCTTTAGCGACTGCTCCTTGATACAAAATGGTGGTAATTATTTCCACATTATCTTTCCACTGTTTTTGTCCTAGTATTTGAAGTGCAGCTTTTGAGTCTGTGTGTATGATTGCATTTTGAGTGTTTTGTGCAATCACATATGCGAATGCCTGTTGTATGGCGAACAGCTCAGTTTGGGTTGATGATACTAGTCCTCCCAGTCTCTAATATGCCTGTACGCTGGTCGTGCAAAGAGCAGCGCCAGCACTCTCATTTTCTGTGTCCACCGATCCGTCTGTGAAGATGTGGGTGGCTCCTGCTACTGCTATGCTATACATTTGCTCTTCTATTATGCGCCTTAGGATTGTCGGATGATTGGCAGCCTTTTTCATTGGGAGACTTTCTATTACTATTTTGAAAGTAGGCTCTTCCCACGGCGCGGAAGGAGTGTAATTTGGGTGTGGATGATCACCCTCTCTATCAAGAATCATGTTTTTTAAATGTAGTCTGTTTAGGACTTTTCCTGCTCTTGCAACCCAAGAGTTTCCATTGTTTTGGCCTAGTCCAACCACCAAAGCCTGCCGTACTGGGATTGGATCAGAAGAAATAATTATCTTACTGATAATTATAGCTGTCCTTTGTGATATTCTTTCTTGTAGAGAGGGCAAACCCGTCTCCAGTCTAAGAGTTTCAAGCCTGGTCCACATGGGGGCTCCCAGTGCAGCTCTCATAGCATTGTTTTGGGCAACTTCAAGCTTTTTCCACTGTTGGTGTGATAGATTTGTGAGTGCAGGTGCGGCATAATCGATCACTGATCTGACTGCCTGTACATAGTATGTGCGAAGGACTTGCAGATTGGCTCCTCCAGAAAGGGAGGTTAGCGACCTGAGGATTGCCGTCCGGGCCGCAGTTCGCTCTCTCAAGTAAGTGACCTCAGCATTGAAATTCATGTGTGTGTCCAGGATGATTCCTAGATACTGATAGGTGTCGACCCATTCTATTGGTTGACCCTGTACTGTGAGTTGGATGTTGGGCTTCGCTATTTTTATGGGCATGGCCTTTGACTTTGAGGGGTTGAGTTTGATCCCAATCTGTTTTGCCTCTTTACTGATGCAGTCTAAGCATTTGGGTGCAAGGCGCGCCGCATCCCTTCCTTTTATGATGATGACAAAGTCGTCCGCGTAGTTTAGCAGCCTGCAGTGATGTGGGAGTTTCAACCTCATTATTCTTTCCATTAAACAGTTGAAGAGAAGAGGGCTAAGAATACCTCCTTGTGGTGTACCATTTTCATGTCTTTTGTACTCAGAGACTGTGCCATGAAGTTTTACTCTTGCTTCTCTGTTTATGAGACAGTTTTTGGTCCAGGAGAGCAGGTTGCCTCTGACCTCTTTGTCAATGAGGCAGCAGAGAATAGCTGGGGCGCTAGCCAGTTCAAAGGCTTTTTCGAGGTCCAGGAATATCAGCATCCCTGGTCTGTCATTCAAGTGGGCTAACAGAGTTGTAATACATTCCACTGTGCCAACCCCTCTTCTATAGGCATACATATCATGGTGCAGTTTAGGCATTTTCCACTCCAGTCTGTTGAGTGCCATTCTGTCAGCCGTCATGGCTGTACAGCTTTGGAGAGAGATGGGCCTGGGATTAGCTGGATCTTTGGGTTTTGGGATCGGCACTATGTCTGCTCTATTCCAAGCAGAAGGTCTAGTTTGAGAAGTCCAGGCTAAATTAATTAACCTTAGGTATGCAGCGTCTCCCTCTGGGCCGAGGTTTCTAATCATTTTATAGGTTATTTTGTCGGCTCCAGGGGATGTATCCTTGGAGTTTTTCTTAGCCCGATTGAGCTCATCCAGTGTGAAGGGAGCATTAGTGTCAGAGACTTCTTCACATGCTGTAAGGATTCTGTGCCACCTTTCTTCCTCTAGTTCGGTCTGTACTGCTAATACATCTGGTGGAAGTTGATTGCTGGCTGCTCTCTCTGCAAACCTGGTTGACAGTACTTCGGCTTCCTGTTGAGGATCTTTGGGGTGTGGAGCTTTAGGTGTTTTATTCCCTTTGGCCCGGTGAATTTGCTGCCACATCTCCCCGAGAGAGGTGTGTTCATTCAGGTGTGAACACCATTCTAGCCACTTTTGTTCTTTTATTTGTCTGGTCTCTCGATGTACATGTTCCTTGACCACAGAAAGTAAGGTCTTGTTGCGGTCACTTGGCTGCTTTTTGTATAGCTTTCTTGTTCTGTTGAGTCTGTGGTTGAGTTCTTTGACACGTTCGCAATAGTACCAATGATCTTTATGGTGTCCGGTGGACTGTTTTTTCAGTGGGATTGAGTGGTTGGCTGCACTTTGAATCGCTTTGACAAATTCTTGTTCTGCCTGATTAATGTCTTCGGGAAGATCATAGTTTCTTTGCCACTCTGAAATGAGGTTTTGAAATCGGTCCCAGTTTGCTAAAGCAAAGTTCCAGGCTTCAGATGGAGGCGGAGGTGGGGTGGGTAGGTCTAACTGAAGATCAATTTGGACACCATAGTGGTCGCTTGTGAGTGTGGGCTCAACTGACCATGTTGCTGCATCTCTTAGGGAGGCTGAAACGAAGGTAAGGTCTAATCTGCCTCCTTGGATGTGAGTAGGTTCATTCTTGTTTAGGATTTGTATTTCTGGAAGCTGGTCCAGTAGATGTGTAATGTGTATGCCGGCTTCATTTGTTGTGTTCGAGCCCAGTGCCAATCGATGATGGGCATTAAAATCTCCACAAATGATTGTGTTTGTTGTTGTCGCGTGTCCAAATAACACAGAGAGATCCATTTCGGCTTGTGGAGACCTGTACACATTGAACACTTCAAGTTTGTCGTGTCTTAGCTCAATGGTGACTCCCATTACCTCTGTCCCTGATCCACAATTGGGTGGGCTGGTTATGGATTTGGAGATCAGGTCACATTTTACATAGATTGCACATCCCCTGGATTGCCCATTGATCCATGGAAGGAAGAAGCCTCGATAGCCTGTGATTTTAGGTTCTAATCCGGCTCGAAGCAAGCTCTCCTGTAGTATCAGGATGTCTATGCCTTTGGTTGCTGCTATGCATTGCAAGTGTTGCAATTTAGTGCGCAGTCCTTGCGCATTCCATTGCAGGATCTTTAGAATTCTAGGTTCTTGGAATGTGCTGATAATTCCGTGGTATCCATGGAGTCTGATGAACACGCCATGGAAGTTGCAATTGGGGTATAGGTTCTTAGTGGTCCTGAAATTGCCTCATCAATGTCGCTTTCCGACGACCTGGACTTTATCTGCTTTTTATGGGGGTGCCTCTTGCCCTGCTGTCTTGACGGTGTGGATATTACATCTTCGAATTTTTTGAGCTTGTGCTCAATTGTCTTCCGAGTCTCTTTGGTTTGCTTGATTCCATGTGAAGACAGCAGACTTTCGATTAACTCAGTGACCAAAGTTTTGAGCATTGGCCAGAGAGCGTTCAGTTCAGTGGGAGCATTTCCTCTTTGACCATTCTAAGCTAAGCTATACCTGTTTTTGGTTAATTACACCTGACCAACCCTAGGGATGGGTTGGTCAGGTGTCGGCCTATATATCCTCCCCTTCTCCCTTCTCCTTAGTCAGTCTGGTGTTGACAAAGGCTTTAACAAAGCCGAAACGTTCACCTCATTTCATATTTCTCTGTGGATTTTCCGCATAAAATGATCAGTGTTTTGTGATCGTCAATTGCATATATATATATATATATATATATATATATATATATATATATATATATATATATATATATATATATATATATATATATATATATATATATATATATATATATATATATATATATATATTATTAAATATGACCGAAAAAGTAAGATTAATAATTCTAACACGAATTTTCTCGATCTTTCTTACGTTTCTTTTCACTGTTGATGGTAATTGAAAAATCAATTCTCCAAAATTCTTTTTTATTTCTAGTCTGACGCCACACTTGAACGCGTTTCGTAATAACTTATTACATTTTAAAAAGACTTTTATTTTACACACACAACTATTTCCTACAAACACTAAACAGAGTTCATACTTATGCTATGATTTAAACAGCTTTCATTTTTCATTTTATACCCGCATTTTGGTGAGGTGATATGTTACAACAGACTCCGCTCCAATATAGAAGCATCAAGAAATATGGGCCAATAGGCCCTCTGCAATTACTTCCATTCTTACCTTCAATACCCATTGTTTCGTGTTCTATCCTTTGTTGAAAGTTTTGTTCACCTCATCCAAAAACTGTTGTAACATATCACCTCACCAAAATGTGGGTATAAAATGAAAAATGAAAGCTGTGGGCAGAGTTGAACGGGTCACAATCACCTAGTTACTACCTACAGTTAGCAAAATGGGGATATTTGGCTAACATTTCTGGTAGCAGATCATTTTGAATGAAATATTTACTCAACGTTGGAACATTGGTTATAGAATTGTCTCTGAATTCACGTATGTGTTCGCACTCCATCACATAGTGACGGAAGGTGTGTGAATAATTTTGTTGACACAGTTTACATTTGGTCAGGTCTACATCGGCAAAAAATGAGAATTCCCAGAGATACATGTAACCGAGTCTAAGCCGAGCAGTAGTAACATCTAAAAGTCCGATGATTTTATTGGATGAACCCTAGATGTGTGGCTCCTCTTGCATGATAGTATGCTGATAGATGGAATTACTGGTGTCGATTTCACTTTGCCTCAGATTCACAAGATCCTGTTGAAGTTCTCGGTGTACTGCTGCTCTCAGATTGCTCATTGACAATCCAAGGTTACACTCAATGTCTCCTTTAAAGGCAGATTCTTTGGCTAACTCATCAGCTCTATCATGTATTCGGAGGCCAACATGATATGGAGACCACATGAAATGGACTCTGTTACCATCTTTAATAATTTTGATGCATTTGTGTCTAGCTTTGGACATGAACATGTTACAGTTATGTCTTAAAGAGTTGAGAGCAGTTAAGGATGACAAGGAGTCACTTACAATTAATGTATCAAGTTTGGAGACTTGTACACATTTCAGTGCAAGGAGCAAGGCAAATAGTTCGGTCTGAAGGGTAGAGGCCCAGTTGTTTATACGGACTCCCCACTCAAAATATAAGCTATCACCCATTGTCAGGACAATTGCACTTCCAGCTGCACCTGTGGTGCAGTGCAGGGAACCATCAGTGTATATGATATGAGAGAGAGAATTATCTGTGGACAAAGCTTCACTGGGCTCTATCATATCTACATTTAAAACTGTATGGAGTTAGCCTCCACCACATCGCTGCCTAATGCATTCCACCTGTTAACTACTCTGAGACTGAAAAAGTTCTTTCTAACGTCTCTGTGGCTCATTTGGGTACTCAGTTTCCACCTGTGTACCCTTGTTTGCGTACCACCATTGTTGAATAGTTTATCCTTGTCTTCCCTGTCAATTCTCCTGAGGATTTTGTAGATAGTGATCATGTTTCCCTCTCACTCTTCTGTCTTCCAATGTCGTAAGGTGCATTTCCCGCAGCCTTTCCTCGTAACTCATGTCTCTTAGTTCTGGGACTAGTCTAGTGGGATACCTTTGAACTTTTTCCAGCTTCATCTTGTGTTTGACAAGGTACGGGCTCCATGCTGGGACCGCATACTCCAGGATTGGTCTTACGTATGTGGTATACAAGATCCTGAATGATTCCTTACACAGGTTCCTGAAGGGTGTTCTGATGTTAGCCAGCCTCGCATATGCCGCAGACGTAATTCTTTTTATGTGGGCTTCAGGAGACAGGTTTGGTGTGATATCAATTCCTAGATCTTTCTCTTTGTTCGTTTCATGAAGGACTTCATCTCCTATTCTGTATCCTGTGTCTGGCCTCCTGATTCCACCGCCTAGTTTCATTACTTTGTATTTACTGGGGTTAAATTTTAGCAGCCATTTGTTGGACCATTCATTCCGTCTGTCTAGGTCGTCCTGTATTCTCCTATTATCGCCCTCAGTTTCAATCCTCCTCATAATTTTTGCATCATCAGCAAACATTGAGAGAAACGAGTCTATACTCTCTGGGAGTATAGACTCCCAGAATTTAGTATTATAGAAGAAATTATAGAAGATAAGTTTAGAATTCTATTTAGAAGAAATAGAATTTATATATATAGGAAACAGTATAGATCCAAGTACTGACCCCTGCGGGACTCCACCTGTGACGTCACGCCAATCTGAGACCTCACCCCTCACAGTAACTCGTTGTCACACTTCCTTTCTGTGTACTGTTGCTTAGGTACTCCCTTATCCAACAGAGTACCTTCCATTTCACTCCAACCTGCATCTCCAGTTTTTTCACTAGACTCTTGTGTGGTACTGTATCAAAGGCTTTCTGGCAATCCAAAAATATGCAGTCTGCGCACCCCTCTCTTTCTTGCCTGATTTTTGTTGCCTGGTCGTAGAATTCAATTAGCCCTGTGAGGCAGGACTTGCCATCCCTGAACCCGTGTTGATGCTGTGTTACAAAGTTCTTTCGCTCCAGATGTTCCACTAGCTTTCTTCTCACAATCTCCTCCATCAGCTTGCATGGTATGCAGGTTAGGGACACTGGCCTGTAGTTCAGCGCCTCCTGTCTATCCCCTTTCTTGTATATCGGAACTACATTAGCTGCTTTCAAAATTTCTGGCAGTTCCCCTGTTGCCAGTGATTTGTTATACACTATGGAGAGTGGCAGGCACAGTGCTTCTGCTCCTTCCTTTAGTATCCAAGGGGAGATTCCATCTGGGCCTATGGCCTTTGACACATCCAACTCTAGTAAACACTTCCTTACTTCCCCACTGGTAATCTCAAACTCTTCTAGTGGGTCCTGGTTAACTATTCCCTCTCTTATCTCTGGAATTTCTCCTTGCTCTAAGGTGAAGACCTCCTGGAACTTCTTATTCAGTTCCTCACACACTTCCTTGTCGTTTGTAGTGAATCCTTCTGTCCCTACCTTTATTTTCATTACCTGTTCCTTTACTGTTGTTTTTCTCCTGATGTGGCTGTGCAACTATTTAGGTTGAGTCTTTGCCTTGTTTGCGATGTCATTTTCGTATTGTCTTTCTGCCTCTCTTCTCATCCTGACATATTCATTCCTGGCACTCTGGTATCTTTCTCTACTCTCAAGTGTCCTGTTATTCCTATAGTTTCTCCACTGCCTTTTACTTTGCTGCTTAGCTAGCCTACATCTCTGATTAAACCATGGGTTTCTCATCTTCATTTCATTGTTTTCTTTTTTGACTGGGACAAACTTGTTTCCTGCTTCCTTGCACTTGTGCGTGATGTAGTGCATCATGTCTTGGGCCGTCTTTCCCCTGAGCTCTGTTTCCCATGTTATATCTGTTAGGAATTTTCTTATCTCCTCATAGTTTCCCTTTCGTTATGCCAGCCTTTTGTTTTCAGGACCCCTCCTCGAGTTCAATAACCCTTCGTCATCCAGATACTTAAACGTCAATACACTGTGGTCGCTCATTCCTACTAGGGCCTCAAAGCCGATTTCCCTTATGTCTGAGTCGTTCAGAGTGAAGACTAGGTCGACTCTCGCTGGTTCATCGTTTCCTCTATTCCTTGTGGGTTCCCTGACATGTTGGCTTAGAAAGTTTCTTGTCACCACCTCCATTAGTTTGGCTCTCCATGTATCCTCTCCTCCATACGGTTCCTTTTTCTCCCAGTCTATCCTTAAGTAATTGAAGTCCCTCATGATGAGCAGATGGGATCTATTCCTACAGGCAGCAGAGGCTGCCTTCTCAATTATAGTGTTAACTGTCATGTTGTTGTCATACTCTTGCCTTGGTTTTCTGTCATTTGGTGGAGGTTATATAACACTGCTACTACTACTTTTAGTCCTCCTAATGTCATGGTTCCTGTTATGTAGTCTCTGAATCCCTCGCAGAACGGGATGACCATCCCCTTGAAACTCCATTCCTTTCTCATTAGTAGGGCCACTCCACCTCCTCCCTATCCTTCCCTCTCTTTCCTTATTACAGTGTAGTCCTGGGGAAACACTGCATTCATGATGAACACACACACACATTGTGTGTGTGTGTTTGTTTGTGTGTGTGTGTGTGTGTGTGTGTGTGTGTGTGTGTGTGTGTGTGTGTGTGTGCGTGTGTGTGTGTGTGTATGTGTGTTTGTGTGTGTGTGTGTGTGTGTGTGTGTGTGTGTGTGTGTGTGTGTGTGTGTGTGTGTGTGTGTGTGTGTGTGTGTGTGTGTGTGTGTGTGTGTGTGTGTGTGTGTGTGTGTGTGTGTGTGTGTGTGTGTGTGTGTGTGTGTGTGTGTGTGTGTGTGTGTGTGTGTGTGTGTTTGTGTGTGTGTGTGTGTGTGTGTGTGTGTGTGTGTGTGTGTGTGTGTGTGTGTGTGTGTGTGTGTGTGTGTGTGTGTGTGTGTGTGTGTGTGTGTGTGTGTGTGTGTGTGTGACTATATATCAGGCACCATTGCAACTGGAGGACAGAAAATTATAATAGTAGTCATATATAACCCCCCACCAAATGACAGAAGACCCAGACAGGAATATGATAGAAACAACTTGGCCACCATCAATATAATAGAGAGAGAAGCTTCTGTGGCTAGCAGGAACGGATCCAGACTACTAATCATGGGAGACTTCAGCCATGGGAAGATAGATTGGGGGAACAGAGACCCACATGGAGGCCCAGACACATGGAGAGCTAAGCTGCTGGATGTGGCAACAAGAAACTTTCTAAGTCAACACGTCAAGGGACCGACAAAAATGAGAGGAGGGGATGAACCAGCCTTACTTGATCTGATATTTACCCTAAATGAGTCGGATATAAGGGAAGTTAAGTTGGAAGCCCCCATGGGAATGAGCGATCATAATGTATTGAGCTTTGAGTACCTGGTTGAGCTAGGAATTATCACCCCCAAAAAAGAACTGGGAAACAAAGGGCTGGCGTACCGAAAGGAAAACTATGAGGAGATGAATAAATTCCTATGGGATATACATTGGGACACAGAACTTGGAACCAAGTCCGTACAAGACATGATGGACTATGTCACCCAAAAATGTCAGGAGGCTGTAAGCAGGTTTGTCCCAGCCCGACAGGAAAAAACAGAGAAGCAAAGGAAGAATCCGTGGTTTAATAGGGAATGTATGAAAGCAAAGGAGCTGAACAAAAGGGCATGGAGGAACTTCCGTAATAACAGAACACCAGAAAGTAGAGAGAGATACCAGAGAACCAGGAACGAGTATGTTAGTGTGAGAAGAGCAGCTGAGAAAAGGTATGAAAATTATATAGCTAATAAAGCCAAGACCGAACCAAAGCTACTACACAGTCACATCAGGAGGAAGACAACAGTGAAGGAACAGGTGATGAAACTTAGGGTGGGCGAGGACAGGTACACAGAGAATAACAAAGAGGTGTGTGAAGAATTCAACAAAAGGTTCCAGAAGGTCTTTACAATAGAACAGGGAGAAGTCACGGCGCTAGAATAGGTGGCAGCAAACCAGGTGACCTTGGAAAGGTTCGAAATTACAAGAGATGAGGTCAAGAAGCACCTATTGGAGCTGGATGTGAGAAAAGCTGTTGGACCAGACGGAATCTCACCATGGGTATTGAAAGAGTGTGCAGGAGCACTTTGCTTGCCACTCTCCATAGTGTATAGTAGGTCACTGGAAACGGAAGACCTACCAAAAATATGGGAGACTGCTAATGTAGTACCAATATACAAAAAGGGTGACAGACAAGAGGCACTGAACTACATGCCGGTGTCCTTAACTTGTATACCATGCTAGGTGATGGAGAAGATTGTGAGAAAAAACCTAGTAACACATCTGGAGAGAAGAGACTTCGTGACAACCCATCAACATGGGTCCAGGGAGGGTAAATCTTGCCTTACAGGCTTTGATAGAATTCTACGATCAGGTGACAGAGATTAAGCAAGAAAGAGAAGGATGGGCGGACTGCATTTTTTTGAACTGTCGGAAAGCCTTTGACACAGTACCCCATAAAAGATTGTTGCATAAGCTGGAGAAACAGGCAGGAGTAACTGGAAGGGCGCTCCAGTGGATAAGGGAGTACCTAAGCAATAGGAAGCAGAGAGTTATAGTGAGGGGTGAGACCTCAGAATGGCGTGAAGTCACCAGTGGAGTCCCACAGGGCTCTGTGCTTGGACCTATCCTGTTTCTGATATACGTAAATGATCTCCCAGAGGGAATAGACTCATTCCTCTCAATGTTTGCTGACGCCAAAATTATGAGAAGGATTAAGACAGAGGAGGACAGCTTGAGGCTTCAAGAAGACCTGGACAAGCTGCAGGAATGGTCGAACAAATGACTATTAGAGTTTAACCCAAGCAAATGTAATGTAATGAAGATAGGGGTAGGAAGCAGGACACCAGATACAAGGTATCATTTGGGAGATGAGATACTTAAAGTGTCAGAGAGAGAGAAAGACCTGGGGGTTGATATCACGCCAGACCTGTCCCCTGAAGCTTATATTAAGAGGATAAAACAGCAGCATATGCCAGGTTGGCTAACATAAGAACGGCCTTTAGAAACTTGTGTAAGGAATCTTTCAGAACATTATATACCACATATGTCAGACCAATCCTGGAGTATGCGGCTCCAGCATGGAGTCCATATCTAGTCAAGCATAAGACTAAACTGGAAAAGGTTCAAAGGTTTGCCACCAGATTAGTACCCGAGCTGAGAGGTATGAGCTACGAGGAGAGACTACGGGAATTAAACCTCACTTCGTTGGAAGACAGAAGAGTAGGGGGATATGATCACCACATTCAAGATTCTCAAGGGAATCGACAGGGTTGATAAAGACAGGCTATTTAACACAAGGGGCACACGTACTAGGGGACACAGGTGGAAACTGAGTGCCCAAATGAGCCACAGAGATATTAGAAAGAACTTTTTTAGTGTGAGAGTGGTTGACAAATGGAATGCATTAGGAAGTAATGTGGTGGAGGCTGGCTCCATACTCAGTTTCAAGTGTAGATATGATAGAGCCCAATAGGCTCAGGAACCTGTACACCTGTTGATTGACGGTTGAGAGGCGGGACCAAAGAGCCAGAGCTTAACCCCCTATGAGCCATAGAGCTCTATGGCTCATTTGGGCACTCAGTTTCCACCTCACACACACACACACACACACACACACACACACACACACACACACACACACACACACACACACACACACACACACACACACACGCACGCACGCACATGTGTTTACTAGTTGTGTTTTTGCGGGGGTTGAGCTTTGCTCTTTCGTCCCGCCTTTCAACTGTCAATCAACTGTTTACTAACTACTTTTTTTTTCCCACACCACACACACACACCCCAGGAAGCAGCCCGTGACAGCTGACTAACTCCCAGGTACCTATTTACTGCTAGGTAACAGGGGCACTTAGGGTGAAAGAAACTTTGTCCATTTGTTTCTGCCTCGTGCGGGAATCGAACCCGCGCCACAGAATTACGAGTCCTGCGCGCTATCCACCAGGCTACGAGGCCCCTTTATATATGTGTGTGTGTGTGTGTGTGTGTGTGTGTGTGTGTGTGTGTGTGGAAATCACGAAAATTAACACGTGATGAAAAATGTGACAGTGTCAGACCACGAAGGAAGGGTTGAAACAGGAATTTCCATAAGTACTTTTGCATTAAATAATACATCTTCAGAAGGAGGGATTTACAAATCAGTAGGTTGGATATATAGGCAGGAAAGAGGTGAAGTGAGGTGAGGTACAATGTCTTTAATTAGATAGTAGATATTAATAGGGTATTAATAAGATAGTGGATATTAATTAGGTATTAGTGAGATAAATGTGTATCAATGATCCTACTCAAATCGCCCTTTAACTGATCAATCAAAAATGGATCTAAAAATTACAAACTACTGCTGATGTTCATATTACATGATTTTGTAATCTGAATTAAAGCAGAATCAATTATGTTCCCATTGAAAGCGTTTTTACAATTCGTTATTGAAGAAGCCATCTCCAAATCAATTTGGAGACAAATAGTCAGAAAAATCTAACTTGTTGGTGAGGCCATCATGCCATCCCCAGCCGCACCAGTCATGCCATCCCCAGCCGCACCAGTCATGCCACCCAACAGCACCAGTCAGGCCATCCCCAGCCGCACCAGTCAGGCCATCCCCAGCCGCACCAGTCATGCCACCCAACAGCACCAGTCAGGCCATCCCCAGCCGCACCAGTCAGGCCACCCAACAGCACCAGTCAGGCCATCCCCAGCCGCACCAGTCAGGCCACCCAACAGCACCAGTCAGGCCATCCCCAGCCGCACCAGTCAGGCCACCCAACAGCACCAGTCAGGCCATCCCCAGCCGCACCAGTCAGGCCATCCCCAGCCGCACCAGTCATGCCACCCAACAGCACCAGTCAGGCCACCCAGCCGCACCAGTCAGGCCACCCAACAGCACCAGTCAGGCCATCCCCAGCCGCACCAGTCATGCCACCCAACAGCACCAGTCAGGCCATCCCCAGCCGCACCAGTCAGGCCACCCAACAGCACCAGTCAGGCCATCCCCAGCCGCACCAGTCAGGCCACCCAACAGCACCAGTCAGGCCACCCAACAGCACCAGTCAGGCCACCCAACAGCACCAGTCAGGCCATCCCCAGCCGCACCAGTCAGGCCATCCCCAGCCGCACCAGTCAGGCCATCCCCAGCCGCACCAGTCAGGCCATCCCCAGCCGCACCAGTCAGGCCATCCCCAGCCGCACCAGTCAGGCCATCCCCAGCCGCACCAGTCAGGCCACCCAACAGCACCAGTCAGGCCATCCCCAGCCGCACCAGTCATGCCACCCAACAGCACCAGTCAGGCCATCCCCAGCCGCACCAGTCATGCCACCCAACAGCACCAGTCAGGCCATCCCCAGCCGCACCAGTCATGCCACCCAACAGCACCAGTCAGGCCATCCCCAGCCGCACCAGTCAGGCCACCCAACAGCACCAGTCAGGCCATCCCCAGCCGCACCAGTCAGGCCACCCAACAGCACCAGTCAGGCCACCCAACAGCACCAGTCAGGCCACCCAACAGCACCAGTCAGGCCACCCAACAGCACCAGTCAGGCCACCCAACAGCACCAGTCAGGCCATCCCCAGCCGCACCAGTCAGGCCATCCCCAGCCGCACCAGTCAGGCCATCCCCAGCCGCACCAGTCAGGCCATCCCCAGCCGCACCAGTCAGGCCATCCCCAGCCGCACCAGTCATGCCATCCCCAGCCGCACCAGTCATGCCACCCAACAGCACCAGTCAGGCCATCCCCAGCCGCACCAGTCATGCCATCCCCAGCCGCACCAGTCATGCCATCCCCAGCCGCACCAGTCATGCCATCCCCAGCCGCACCAGTCATGCCATCCCCAGCCGCACCAGTCATGCCATCCCCAGCCGCACCAGTCAGGCCATCCCCAGCCGCACCAGTCATGCCACCCAACAGCACCAGTCATGCCATCCCCAGCCGCACCAGTCAGGCCATCCCCAGCCGCACCAGGCATGCCATCCCCAGCCGCACCAGTCAGGCCATCCCCAGCCGCACCAGTCAGGCAATCCCCAGCCGCACCAGTCATGCCATCCCCAGCCGCACCAGTCAGGCCATCCCCAGCCGCACCAGTCATGCCATCCCCAGCCGCACCAGTCATGCCATCCCCAGCCGCACCAGTCATGCCATCCCCAGCCGCACCAGTCATGCCATCCCCAGCCGCACCAGTCATGCCACCCAACAGCACCAGTCAGGCCATCCCCAGCCGCACCAGTCATGCCACCCAACAGCACCAGTCAGGCCATCCCCAGCCGCACCAGTCATGCCACCCAACAGCACCAGTCAGGCCATCCTCAGCCGCACCAGTCAGGCCACCCAACAGCACCAGTCATGCCACCCAACAGCACCAGTCATACCACCAAACAGCACCAGTCATACCACCCAACATCACCAGTCATACCACCAAACAGTACCAGTCATACCACCAAACATCACCAGTCATACCACCAAACAGCACCAGTCAAACCACCCAACAGCACCAGTCATGCCACCCAACAACACCAGTCATGCCACCCAACAGCACC
This sequence comes from Procambarus clarkii, assembly GCF_040958095.1. Classification (NCBI taxonomy): domain Eukaryota; kingdom Metazoa; phylum Arthropoda; class Malacostraca; order Decapoda; family Cambaridae; genus Procambarus; species Procambarus clarkii. The sequence goes on along the minus strand of NC_091223.1, from coordinate 21,156,608 downwards.
AGTCATGCCACCCAACAACACCAGTCATGCCATCCAACAGCACCAGGCATGCCACCCAACAGCACCAGTCATACCACCAAACAGCACCAGTCATGCCACCCAACAGCACCAGTCATGCCACCCAACAGCACCAGTCATACCACCAAACAGCACCAGTCATGCCACCCAACAGCACCAGTCATACCACCCAACAGCACCAGTCATGCCACCCAACAGCACCAGTCATGCCACCCAACAGCACCAGTCAGTCCATCCAACAGCACCAGTCATGCCACCCAACAGCACCAGTCATGCCACCCAACAGCACCAGTCATGCCACCCAACAGCACCAGTCAGTCCACCCAACAGCACCAGTCATGCCACCCAACAGCACCAGTCATGCCACCCAACAGCACCAGTCATGCCACCCAACAGCACCAGTCATACCATCCAACAGCACCAGTCATACCATCCAACAGCACCAGTCATACCACCCAACAGCACCAGTCATACCATCCAACAGCACCAGTCATACCATCCAACAGCACCAGTCATACCATCCAACAGCACCAGTCAGTCCATCCAACAGCACCAGTCAGTCCATCCAACAGCACCAGTCATACCATCCAACAGCACCAGTCATGCCACCCAACAGCACCAGTCATGCCACCCAACAGCACCAGTCATACCATCCAACAGCACCAGTCATACCATCCAACAGCACCAGTCATGCCACCCAACAGCACCAGTCATGCCACCCAACAGCACCAGTCAGTCCATCCAACAGCACCAGTCATACCACCCAACAGCACCAGTCATGCCACCCAACAGCACCAGTCAGTCCATCCAACAGCACCAGTCAGTCCACCCAACAGCACCAGTCAGTCCACCCAACAGCACCAGTCAGTCCACCCAACAGCACCAGTCAGTCCACCCAACAGCACCAGTCAGTCCATCCAACAGCACCAGTCAGTCCACCCAACAGCACCAGTCATGCCACCCAACAGCACCAGTCAGTCCATCCAACAGCACCAGTCAGTCCATCCAACAGCACCAGTCAGTCCATCCAACAGCACCAGTCAGTCCACCCAACAGCACCAGTCAGTCCATCCAACAGCACCAGTCAGTCCATCCAACAGCACCAGTCAGTCCACCCAACAGCACCAGTCAGTCCATCCAACAGCACCAGTCAGTCCACCCAACAGCACCAGTCAGTCCATCCAACAGCACCAGTCAGTCCATCCAACAGCACCAGTCAGTCCACCCAACAGCACCAGTCAGTCCACCCAACAGCACCAGTCAGTCCATCCAACAGCACCAGTCAGTCCATCCAACAGCACCAGTCAGTCCATCCAACAGCACCAGTCAGTCCATCCAACAGCACCAGTCAGTCCATCCAACAGCACCAGTCATGCCACCCAACAGCACCAGTCAGTCCACCCAACAGCACCAGTCAGTCCACCCAACAGCACCAGTCATGCCACCCAACAGCACCAGTCAGTCCATCCAACAGCACCAGTCATACCACCCAACAGCACCAGTCATGCCACCCAACAGCACTAGTCAGTCCATCCAACAGCACCAGTCAGTCCATCCAACAGCACCAGTCAGTCCACCCAACAGCACCAGTCAGTCCACCCAACAGCACCAGTCATGCCACCCAACAGCACCAGTCAGTCCATCCAACAGCACCAGTCATGCCACCCAACAGCACCAGTCATACCATCCAACAGCACCAGTCATACCATCCAACAGCACCAGTCATGCCACCCAACAGCACCAGTCATACCATCCAACAGCACCAGTCATGCCACCCAACAGCACCAGTCATACCACCCAACAGCACCAGTCATGCCACCCAACAGCACCAGTCATACCATCCAACAGCACCAGTCATGCCACCCAACAGCACCAGTCATGCCACCCAACAGCACCAGTCATGCCACCCAACAGCACCAGTCATACCACCCAACAGCACCAGTCATGCCACCCAACAGCACCAGTCAGTCCATCCAACAGCACCAGTCAGTCCACCCAACAGCACCAGTCATGCCACCCAACAGCACCAGTCAGTCCACCCAACAGCACCAGTCAGTCCACCCAACAGCACCAGTCAGTCCACCCAACAGCACCAGTCAGTCCATCCAACAGCACCAGTCAGTCTATCCAACAGCACCAGTCATACCACCCAACAGCACCAGTCAGTCCACCCAACAGCACCAGTCATGCCACCCAACAGCACCAGTCAGTCCATCCAACAGCACCAGTCAGTCCACCCAACAGCACCAGTCATACCACCCAACAGCACCAGTCAGTCCATCCAACAGCACCAGTCAGTCCATCCAACAGCACCAGTCATGCCACCCAACAGCACCAGTCATACCATCCAACAGCACCAGTCATACCATCCAACAGCACCAGTCATGCCACCCAACAGCACCAGTCATACCATCCAACAGCACCAGTCATGCCACCCAACAGCACCAGTCATGCCACCCAACAGCACCAGTCATGCCACCCAACAGCACCAGTCATACCACCCAACAGCACCAGTCATGCCACCCAACAGCACCAGTCAGTCCATCCAACAGCACTAGTCAGTCCACCCAACAGCACCAGTCATGCCACCCAACAGCACCAGTCAGTCCACCCAACAGCACCAGTCAGTCCACCCAACAGCACCAGTCATACCACCCAACAGCACCAGTCAGTCCATCCAACAGCACCAGTCAGTCCATCCAACAGCACCAGTCAGTCCACCCAACAGCACCAGTCATGCCACCCAACAGCACCAGTCAGTCCATCCAACAGCACCAGTCATACCATCCAACAGCACCAGTCATGCCACCCAACAGCACCAGTCAGTCCACCCAACAGCACCAGTCATGCCACCCAACAGCACCAGTCATGCCACCCAACAGCACCAGTCATGCCACCCAACAGCACCAGTCATACCATCCAACAGCACCAGTCATGCCACCCAACAGCACCAGTCATGCCACCTCACAGCACCAGTCATGCCACACAAAAGAACCAGTCATGCCACACAAAAGAACCAGTCATACCACCCAACACCACCAGTAAGGCCATCCAACAGCACCTGCCATACCACCCAACAGCACCAGTCACGCCATCCAATAGAACCAGTCATACCACCCAACAGCACCAGTCTGGCTACCTCACAGCACCAGTCATGCCACCTATTAGGTTATTGCCCACATTACTCGTGTACACGTGTCGCCGAGTGCACCTCAGTACTGTTGTGGAACATTTTCTTTACTTGAACGGTAACATAAATGTCCTTCACTGCGACAAGCTTACGTGGCTCAGAGATAAACCTAACTCTCCAAGTGTACGATGATATGGTGTATCGTCTTAATATAGGTTAATTCACAATGGAGCTAGAGGCATTCATATTTGTCGCCGTTGTCATGTATATTATGTATATCATGTAAATATTTACATGTCGTGCATATAATGTGACACGAAATTCAACTTGTGTGTGAATTGTAATAACATTATATTTCTAATCTCACTGATTAATTACAAATGAAAACACAGACTATTTGAATTTGTATCAAATATTTAGTATCAAAATTTATAGCTTAATAATAGAATATCAAATGATATTTAACCATGTATGCGATGTCACCTTTATTGAGGCAAAACGTAATGTGTCAGATCTTGAACTCATTCCTCCCATGGCACAGGTAAAACCACATGTCATTCAAATCTAATCATCTTCAAGCAAAATACTGTCACCTGTTCCTGTCCTCTTTACTAGACTATCTGTCGCCTCAGTATGGAGGAGCTAGAGACTAGTGTGACGGAAAACCAACTAGATATTCCGTCAGAATCGCCAATTTCCACTCCGACGTACTATGCCTTATGTGTTATGACTGGTGTTGTTGGGTGGCATGACTGGTGCTGATAGGTGGCTTGACTACTGATGATAGGTGGCACGACTGCTGCTGTTAAGAGGAGTCGATGTCCCTCTAGAGCGCTCTACGGTGTCCGCCCTGGAGTGCCGCAGCACCCTCCGTTCTGGAGCTCCTCACTGATGGGGCCCTACTCCCCCTCCCTATGTGCCACTGTTCACCTCTGGGGAGCACCTCAGTCGAACTGTGGCGCAGGGTTCCCACAGACCCCACCTTGCACCCCGCAGTGAGTGAGGCAACTCAACCTCTCCCTAGATTCCTTGCTGGGGCGTCCGTAGACAGGAAACTCAAGGTTTACCTAGATTGAGTTGTCCGTCCATAAGTTATTCATAAGGTCGCCAACTTCACTGACCTTCCTCCTCGGTCATGTAATACTTCCAACACAGTGGGATGTCACCTCTCCCTGTCTAGTGCTTCCTCAAAAGTAGTATGTTGTACAGCAAACCTCATGACAACACATGACATAAATGAAGAGGAGGAAGGAAACACAGTAAAATATATTTTGTTTACTCAAAATAAGCTACACTATACTGGTCTGTAAAAGTCTCTCTAAATCAGTTCGATGGCAACACTCCAGAAATTATTCACAATATCTGGCAACTCTTCACTGTCTCCAAATCGACCATTCTGAGGTTATCTCTTAACCAAAACTTATATCATGTGACTAGAAATATATATTATAACGCCTCTTCAATATACGTAGCCTTTAAACCATTACTTAATCTATACATCTTAATCATTATAGACATTAGGAAGAACTTTTTCAGTGTCAGAGTAGTTAGTAAATGAAATGCACTAGGAAGTGATGTGGTGGAGGCTGACTCCATACACAGTTTTAAATGTAGATATGACAGAGCCCAGTAGGCTCAGGAATCTGTACATCAGTTGATTGACGGTTGAGAGCCGGGACCAAAGAGCCAGAGCTCAACCCCCGCAAACACAACTAGGTGAGTACAACTAGGTGAGTACATGACAACACAATCACTGACTCAAAAATAATTAACATTTTTCTGTCCGATGTCTCTTACATAATTTCAGATTATCATCTTTGTATACAACACCTTTCCTAACACATGGGAAAAATGGGAGGCAGTTCAACTGCCTTATAGATCGGAGGTGCGCAGCATATCTCTTCACCGATCCACGACGTAGAGATGTCTTCTTGTAGGTGACTGACTCTTCACTTAGCGCCGACTGCCGACCGTTGCATATACTCCTCCCTCGGCGCCGCTCACTTCACCAAGTGTTTCTCACTAGATGTTAAGTGGAAACTGATGTCGTCTGGTCTATCCAGACTAATACTCTCACATACTGGTCCACTGCCTTACACGCAGCTTCGTCGCGTGAATTCTCCTTCCTTGTGAGCGGTTGTTGAACTGCACCAGACCAGGACTGCTACCAAATCTTCTAAACATAGCTCTCTTCTAACCAGCTCCCCGGCGGGCACGGCCCGCGGGTTGTCTCACAACCCCCAGTTCCGCCTGGTCACCCAGGAGCGCCGTCGTCACCGAGCCATAGGTGCCATCTTTACTCCATCTAGCTCTACCTCATACTCCCTCGGGAGTCGACAGGCCTCCCTCTTCGTTAGAACACGGTAGCTGATAGAATTTACACTCTCTGCTAGCCTATACCTCTCCAGAACGGATAATCGCTTGAGCGCCCCTCCGCTCAGCAGGACACTTTGTAGAGAGTGATCTTCCACTGGTACCGTCCTCTGCAGGGGCGCCTGACGTCATGCTACAAACGCCTGAGGACGCGACGCCATTGGTCAACTTGGCCAAATCCCTACCGCCGACCAATCACGCCACATCTGACACTGTTCTCAGCTTGCACTGGGGGTTCAAGCGGGAAAGCTTTCATCTTTCGCGAGCGGCACCGCCATATTGATCATTATTATATGATGGACTAGTCTCCTAGCCTCAGCCCAAATAAAGTTAAAATTGAAATTTCTTCTAACTGCAGTATCTTGCTTCCTTTCAAGTGTGACAATATCAACTAAACCTTCTTCTTGATATGTACAGATAGGGCAATATGACTTAGATGCGGGAATAGAGAAATACAGGCAGAACACCGTAACACTAAGCACCAAATAAGAAGATACATATCGCACTTACTGCTTCACCTGACTGGACACACGATGTCTGGGAACAATACAACTGACAGCAAACCAGCTAAGCAAGTTAATGTTAAATCACCACTCACAAATTTGGTGTCAGATAAGTGATAGGTTCACAAACGTATATATGCCGTTGTGTATCGTTATGAGGCATATGATAAGCACTCCACCCTTAAGGATAATTTCTCAGAAGAGCTGGAACATTACTTTTTTTACTGTTTAAATTGTGATGTTATTTTATCCATTTATATTAGGTATACCATCCATACAACAAAATTTTTAATGACTACGAACCAGTGAATGTGGAAAATACACTATTGCATAATCAATCCATTTTCTAGGTGAGGGGATGAAGTCATCAGCCGGACTCGCAACAACAGCTACTTAGCGAGTGAAACTGCAGAGTATTCCATAGCTGCTCTCTTAATTCGGTGCATATACTCACACAACAAAGTACAGCATTTGAATTGATCTCTAAACCATGCACTCACATATGTTGCAGTGTGCTTCGAGCCCTTCACCAGTGTCGAGGACCTGGGATGTGTGTACCTGCACCACACACCCATGGGCTGGACAGATGCTCGCGTCTACTGCAGCAGGCTGGGAGCAGATCTTGTCTACCCCAACAGCTTCACGGGATTACAGAAATACCTCATGTCAAACACCTCTCAAGGTATGTGTTCTCATGTCAAATACCTCTCAAGGTGTGTGTCCTCATGTCAAACATCTCTCAAAGTGTGTGTCCTCATGTCAAACATCTCTCAAAGTGTGTCCTCATGTCAAACATCTCTCAAGGTATGTATCCTCATATCAAACATTTCTCAAGGTGTGTGTCCTCATGTCAAACATCTCTCAAAGTGTGTGTCCTCATATCAAACATCTCTCAAGGTGTGTGTCCTCATGTAAAACATCTCTCAAGGTATGTATCCTCATATCAAACATCTCTCAAGGTGTGTGTCCTCATGTCAAACATCTCTCAAGGTGTGTGTCCTCATGTCAAACATCTCTCAAGGAAAATGTCCTCATAAATAAATAAATAAATATAAATAAATATGTTTATTCAGGTAAGGTACATACATACATACAAGTGATGTTACATTAATGGATTGATATATAGATAGAGTTAGTACATACAATGCCTAAAGCCACTATTACGCAATGCGTTTCGGGCAAGAAAAACATTAATATCTAGAACTTAATACTAATTGAGCATAAAGAATAAAAAGTGTTGAGAACAAATACAAATAAAGATAAAAAAAAAGGGGGGGGGAACATGACTGAAAAAGCAGCACAAATACAATAGGTTGACAAACAGTGTTGATTAAACAAAAAAAAATTACAGACATGGGTTGACAATAGAGGAGTGAGGTAGGTTACAAGGAATTTATTAGGTAGTGTTTAGTTTTTATCTTAAACTGGTTGAGAGAGGTACAGTCTTTAACATGGTTGGGAAGGTCATTCCACATTCTGGGTCCCTTGATTTGTAGAGCATTTCTAGTTTGATTAAGTCATACTCTAGGAATATCAAAACTGTATTTATTTCTGGTGTGGTGCTCATGGGTTCTGTTACAACCTTCAATGAAGCTTTTGAGGTCAGGATTGGCATTACAGTTCAGCGTTTTATATATGTATAATACACAAGAGAGAATGTGCAGTGACTTAATATCTAACATATTCAGAGATTTGAGTAAGGGTACCGAGTGATGTCTGGGGCCAGAGTTGGATATTGTCCTAATAGCAGCTTTGTGTTGGGTAATAAGAGGACGTAAATGATTTTGGGTAGTAGAACCCCAAGCACAAATACCATAGTTGAGGTATGGATAGATGAGGGAGTAATAGAGAGTCACCAGGGCAGGGCGAGGTACATAATATCTGATCTTAGAAAGAATGCCAACAGTTTTTGAAACTTTTTTTGATATATTTAGAATGTGACCCTGGAAATTCAGCTTGTGGTCGATGAGAACGCCAAGGAATTTGCCATCTAATTTGTTACAAATTTGGGTATTGTTTATTTTGAGATTTATCCGATTAGAGGATTTATTGCCAAACAGAATATAAAACGTTTTGTCAATGTTAAGGGTGGGTTTGTTGGCGGTTAGCCAAAGATGGACTTTCTCTAGCTCAGTATTTACTGTGGCATTTAGAGCAAGGGGGTCAGGACTGGAGTAAATGAAGGTTGTGTCGTCAGCAAATAGAATTGGTTTGAGGTGTTGGGAGGCATTTGGAAGGCCATTAATGTAGATGAGAAAGAGGAGAGGGCCAAGTATGCTGACCTGAGGAACACCAATGTTGATGGGTAGGGTGGGAGAAATTGTATTATTCACAGAAACATACTGGAGCCTGTCAGTAAGATAAGATTTGAGGCATTGCAGGGAGTGTCCTCTAACTCCATAATGATGTAATTTAAGAAGAAGGTTTTGGTGGTTGACAGTGTCAAAAGCCTTACGCAGGTCCACAAATAACCCAACAGGAAACTCCTTTTTATCAAGAGCTGCGTGAATTAAGTTAATCATACTAATAAGTGCATCGTTAGTGCTTTTTTTGGGTCTGAAGCCATATTGACAAGAGCTAAGTATATTGTGTTTGGCTAGAAAAGAGTAAAGCTGCTTGTAGATTAGTTTTTCGAATATTTTTGACAAGTTAGGCAGGACTGATATAGGTCTGTAGTTGTTAACATCTGTGAGATCACCACATTTGTGGACAGGGGTTACTCTTGCCTTTTTTAGAATGTCAGGAAAGGTTTGGAGTTCAAGTGACTTGTTGAAGAGCAATGCAATAGCAGGGGCTAGAGATCTCTGGAGGCTTTTTTGTAAATTAAAGTTGGTATCTCCTCGAGGGCACTAGACTTGGTTTTAAGGGAAAGGATTATTTCATTGACATCAGTGGAACTAGTAGGCTTTAGGTACAGAGACTGTGGATAGTTACCTGTAAGATAGTCCTTAACATCAGTACAGGAAGATGGAATATCATTTGCAAGGGATGACCCAATGGAAGAGAAGAACCTATTGAACTCAATAGCAGAATCAGAGGCTGAAAGCTGACCAGCGTTATTGGAAAGGAGTGTTGGTTTGTTATTTAAAATCTTCTTTGATCCCAATATTTGTGAAATTGTGCTCCAAGCTTTTTTAATGTTGCTCTTTATTTGGGTAAATTTATCTTCATAGTATTTAGTTTTGGCTCGTCTAATTATTTTAGATAGCAATAGCGAGCAATTCTTTGAGAATTCTTTGGAGACTGTTCCTAACCTATACTTCTTCTCAAGGTCGTGTTTTTTGTTAATAGATTTAAGTATTCCCTTTGTAAGCCAGGGATTGTTAAGCCTTTTGGTTGTGACTTGTTTTGTAAGCATAGGACAGTGGGTATTATAAAGGCTAAGAGTTGTTTGTAGAAAAGATTGCACTGCTAGGTTGATGTCCCCTATGTTACCTAACTCGGACTCCCAGTTGACATTATCAGCAGCAGTTATAAAATTGTTTATAGCAGTTTCATTGTGCAGCCTAAAGCTTAACTCCCTTGTCTCTAGAGGTGGTTTGCTAATGTTAGTTAAGAGAAATGTGGGGTAATGGTCTGTAGTGCTATCGGTGATTATACCTGAAGTAAACGGAGAGGTTATGTTGGTCCAGATGTGATCTAGAGTCGTAGCAGTACTATCAGTGATTCTAGTTGGTCTACTCAAACACCTCTCAAGGTAAGTGTCCTTGTGAGATTTTTTTCTACGCCTACCTCCCATAGGAGGTGGACTACAAGTTTAAAGTCTGCTCACGGCAGTTAAGCATGAGTCCAATAGAAAAAGGAAAAGCGGGAGCAAACCGCCAGGCCTCCACCACTAGGGGTGAAAACCTGTCCACAATAGGCCGCTGGCTCCTCCTTGTTAAACAGGACGTTAAAACTAATAAAGGGTAACCGACGGGTTCTCACAATCAAATATTTATGTTTGATGTGGCGCTATGAATTGGAATTTGAATTCCCAAGAACAGCCGTCATATCATTTCAAAATCAACATTCAATCGTATAAAGCGGAACATGGGTGGAAAAGAATGGTTGAAGGGTTGACATCAAAGACCGTTTTCTATAACATAACAATTTATTAATAACAAGAGACTAACTACTACATTACCGAGTTTAGGTTACGTTAATGTCCATCCAGTGGCACGATAACAAACAGCTAAATAGCAACCCTTGCTGTGCGGCTGCATACCGAACTAACCTGAACACAGGTGTGTGCCCACTGATGACGCAATATTGCAAATCAAAGAAATATCACAGATTAGTTACACCACAGCGAGTGGTTACGTTATTGTCCATCCAGTGGCAATTGCAACACAGCTATTCAACAGCCCCTCGAGAAATGACAGCAGGCTCAATCCTGCTGACACTTCGGGCTGACCAGTGAAGTAACTGAACAATGATGCCCACTGGAGACACAAGCATGCAATCAATATTGTCACGGCTTCCCTGACAGATACTCTAATCACAAGCTTACGGGTCCTCCCACCCAACAGGAGAAACCCACGTAACTAGGCGGGTAATCCAACAGTGACTCCCCCTATCACAACCAATGTGAACACTCTTTGCAACTCCCTACAAGAAGTTGCACTGTAAACAGTAAACAAAGTCAGGCAAGGTGGGATTCTAGGACACAGCTCCAGCAATCCCTAAGTTACTTTACTCACGTCACAAGACGATAAACAAAAGAAATTGCCTTAATCAATTACCAAACTGATTATGTGATTAATTACATTAATTACAACCAACTGTCTCTCATAGACAACAACATGATGGTACTCTACGTTAATCATTAACACTTGTCTCTCTTATCACATGTCATCTTGTTAACAATAACTCAAAACTATCTTATATTACATCACACTTGACTCCTTGCAAGTATTCAGTGAGTAATTCTTAATTAAGGTCAAACGGAACACTAACTACCTCCCCACTGAGTTACGATAACTAAGCCTACCCTAACTTGGTAGCTTCTCAACAGTCTGTGTCAAAATTTACTTTACTGAGCGTTAATTACCCTAATTAACTCCGAGCAATTAATTAACTGTCACCAGGACCGATAATTAATCATACATAAATATGTCTCACTCCGCACTGCCTTAGCAGGTCTCATTAAACACTGTGAATTCACGGGAGAGGAGTTAATTACCCTAATTAACATGAGTGCAATTAATCCACTGTCCTCAGACAGGATATGATTAATATAACGATTTATGCTAGCTCCATGACCTCGCTTTACTGAGTCATCTGAGTCCTCAAGACTCCAGACATTAATTACTCCACTAATTATCATGAGCCACTAATTGCTATACCCCAGAAAGGTAATTAGTCCCGAGCAAATTACATTAACACAAATACTGACAGACTCTGACAGATCCTCTCCCACTACGTGAATTCATGATGAGAAGGCTAATTACATAATTAGCTAGAGTGGTCAATTAGTTGTCACATGGACAATTAATTGCTCCCGAGACGTAACTCACTCAAGCTCAACACTGTTTTCCAATAACAGCTCTCACTCACTCCACAATACTAAGTGTGCACCCCTTATCCAGTTAATTACCCCTTTAATTAACTCACTGAATCCTTAAGTCCTCAACACAACTTAAAGAAACAAAGTAACCCCAGTGTTACATAGGTCACACTACTATGGCATGCAGTACAACATAAATGCACTGCCCACATACGGTTGCGGCTACTGCAACTCGTTAATTACTGTGCCCACACAGTAATGACACACGGTTGTGCCACAACAAGAGTATACCAATATTACTGCCTTCCCATATCTTGCAACTGTTGCAAAGGACTACTGTGAGCACACACTTACCTCAGCAAGGCAATTAACAAATCAACTGCCTACTCTCATTAAGTACTGTGAATTCCCCTGAATAATCATAGAGGTCCCTTAAACCCTCAACACAGCTCCTAGGGCAGTAATATTGTATACCTGATAACAACACTGTACCAATCTGTAACATAATGATACCGTCAGCATACCCCACATGCTAATGACATCATTAGGCAATCAGTCAGCAATCACATCTACTGACTCACCACACAACACAGTACATAAAACATGCAAATGAACACATAGAACTGGCATTCACATAATCAATGAAAATCATATCACCAGATAAATGTATCCCTAACTACACAGACCTCAAGGTATCCACTGACATCCCTGCAATGCTGGCCTGCCTACCTCTGAAATGATAATAATGTTACATGCTGGTACTCTATGGCACTAATCCGATTATATAGAATCGACAACTGGATCATTTATATGGTAAATCTCTGCACTGACCGGTTACATACCCGAGTCAGTCAACACACTTATATATAACTATATATATCTACAGTGTGGTACCGTGTACAACATCCATCTCCAGGTACCGTCCTACCAGTCACCTGGATGTGCCACTGACAGCTGTCACTCAGCTGCCTCCCTAGGCTGGCAGGGCTATGGGACAACACAGCTTTTACCGGAATTTCCACCGGTCCTCAACACACTGTTACACAATGATAATTGTACTCACGTTCCTTTAAATCCTCAACAATCATATCCCCGGTCACTACCTCTCTGACTGTAAACACCTAGCTTGCTCCTCGTGCGTCGACAAGATGTGGCCCTAGGCTGTACAGGGAAAGTGGCCTAAACATGTGGCCACCTCGTGGCCCTAAGGGGGTGGCCACGGGTAGCGCATGACGTCACAGCACCCCACCTGGGATGAGCTGGCGCGTGGGGTGGAGTGGGGGTTTGGCCGGGGTGGCCTGGAGGGTGCCCCCCCCCCCCCCCCCTGGGCGGCTGGCCAAGGTAGGCGGCGCGCACATGGGATGCCTCAGCCCAGCTGGCTGGCTGGCGCCTACAGGCATACACACGTGGATAGGAGATCACTTTACACCCCATCATAAAAGCATGCACGCTTGTACACTCGGGCGACAGTGGCTGGCGGCGTCACCACATGGCGGACCCAACACGGTGGAATACCAAGTCCAACAGGGGCCTGTAATAACACCTCACTTACACTGCCCTTATTCCACCAATTGTCCATTGTCCATAACTCTAGACAGGATACTCAGACCCGAGGGATAAGGGATCAATCTGCTACACCATGAGGCCAGCTGCCTCATGGGTTAACACTGTAACTGTCTCTTAGTTTGTCTCATCGACCCCAATTTCACGCAAATTGGGCCTTGACACAACCCAGGATGGCAGGAGTGCCATCCCCTGGTGAGTAACAAGGAATGACACAGCGATTAACGGGGGTGGAGGTGGCAGGCTGCCACCCCCACCCAATCACTTCTTCCCCAGCTTGTCGCCCAGCTCAGACTGACGGTTTGGCGGCTAGGGGAACTCAAAATGCCCATATCTCCCCCTACTTTGTCTTAACCAATCAGCACAAAGCCGGCACAACTCAAGGTGCCGCTACAAATCACAGCTGTTCGCGCCAAAACTCAGCTAGGAGCAGAGATGCCTAAACCAATCACAGGCCTCCCTCACCCTCAGGCGTCCCGTGACGTCACAAGGAGGGGGAGGCCTAAAGACAATGTCTGCCTGTCTCACATGGTGGGGGGGGGGCAATGTTCACCCCACTGTTCCCACCACCTCTAATGGTTTTAGACAAGTATACTCCCACAACACTCACTTTCAACTCCCATCCTATTTCACAGAAACAGGAAAATTTCTGTAATTCTCTCTACAGAGCAATCACAGACTTCTGACTAGTCTTAAATGATAGTCCATAGCAAGAGCTTTCATCCAACACCCCACAAGTGTATAGTAGTTTGAAAACTTCTTGACTAGAGTCCCTAGAGCGACTAGCCTACTCTAGAAAACTAGGAAAACTAGCTGAGAGAATCTACATTCCCTCACAGTCCTCATGTCAAACATCTCTCAAAGTATGTGTTCTCATGTCAAACACCTCTCAAGGTATGTGTCTTCAAGTCAAACATCTCTCAAGGTATATGTCCTCATGTCAAACATCTCTCAAGGTATGTGTCGTCATGTCAAACATCTCTCAAGGTATGTGTCGTCATGTCAAACATCTCTCAAGGTATGTGTCCTCATGTCAAACATCTCTCAAGGTATGTGTCCTCATGTCAAACATCTCTCAAGGTGTGTGTCCTGGTGTCAAACATCTCTCAAGGTAAATGTCCTCATGTCAAACGCCTCTCAAGGTAAGTGTCCTCATGTCAAACATCTCTCAAGGTAAGTGTCCTCATGTCAAACACCTCTCAAGGTATGTGTCCTCATGTCAAACATCTCTAAGGTATGTGTCCTCATGTCAAATATCTCTCAAGGTATGCTTCCTCATGTCAAACACCTCTCAAGGTAAATGTCCTCATGTCAAACACCTCTAAGTTATGTGTCCTCATGTCAAACATCTCTCAAGGTATGTGTCCTCATGTCAAACATCTCTCAAGGTAAGTGTCCTCATGTCAAACATCTCTAAGGTATGTGTCCTCATGTCAAATATCTCTCAAGGTATGTTTCCTCATGTCAAACACCTCTCAAGGTAAGTGTCCTCATGTCAAACATCTCTCAAGGTAAGTGTCCTCATGTCAAACACCTCTCAAGGTATGAGTCCTCATGTCAAACATCTCTCAAGGTATGTGTCCTCATGTCAAACTTCTCTCAAAGTATGTGTCCTCATGTCAAACATCTCTCAAGGTATGTGTCCTCGTGTCAAACATCTCTCAAGATATGTGTCCTCATGTCAAACATCTCTCAAGGTAAGTGTCCTCATGTCAAACATCTCTCAAGGTAAGTGTCCTCATGTCAAACATCACTTAAGGTAAATGTGCTCATGTCAAACATCTCTCAAGGTAAGTGTCCTCATGTCAAACATCTCTTAAGGTAAATGTGCTCATGTCAAACATCTCTCAAGGTATGTGTCCTCATGTCAAACTTCTCTCAAAGTATGTGTCCTCATGTCAAACATCTCTCAAGGTATGTGTCCTCATGTCAAACATCTCTCAAGGTAAATGTGCTCATGTCAAACACCTCTCAAGGTATGTGTCCTCATGTCAAACATCTCTCAAGGTAAGTGTCCTCATGTCAAACACCTCTCAAGGTATGTGTCCTCATGTCAAACATCTCTCAAGGTATGTGTCCTCATGTCAAACATCTATCAAGGTATGTGTCCTCATGTCAAACATCTCTCAACGTATGCGTCCTCATGTCAAACATCTCTCAAGGTAAGTGTCCTCATGTCAAACACCTCTCAAGGTATGTGTCCTCATGTCAAACACCTCTCAAGGTATGTGTCCTCATGTCAAACATCTCTCAAGGTAAGTGTCCTCATGTCAAACATCTCTCAAGGTAAGTGTCCTCATGTCAAACACCTCTCAAGGTATGTGTCCTCATGTCAAACATCTCTCAAGGTAAGTGTCCTCATGTCAAACATCTCTTAAGGTAAGTGTCCTCATGTCAAACAATTCTAAGGTATGAGTCCTCATGTTAAACATCTCTCAAGGTAAATGTCCTCATGTCAAACATCTCTCAAGGCATGTGTCCTCATGTCAAACATCTCTCAAAGTATGTGTCCTCATGTCAAACATCTCTCAACGTATGTGTCCTCATGTCAAACACCTCTCATGGTAAATGTCCTCACGTCAAACATCTCTTAAGGTAAGTGTCCTCATGTCAAACACCTCTAAGGTATGTGTTCTCATGTCAAACATCCCTCAAAGTGTGTATCCTCATGTCAAACATCTCTCAAGGTATGTGTCCTCATGTCAAATATCTCTCAAGGTATGTGTCCTCATGTCAAACATTTCTCAAGGTATGTGTCTTCATGTCAAACACCTCTAAGGTATGTGTCCTCATGTTAAACATCTGTCCTCATATTAAACATGAAATACAAACAGTGTTTCATTGTTTCGTGTTCTGTCTTGTGTTAAAAGTTTATTTTCACCTCATCCAAAACTATTGTAACATGTCACTTCACCCAAATGTAGGTATAAAAACTCGAAAGATGTTTAAGCTCTATTCAGTTAAAGTTGTGTGTGTTTGTGTAAACTAAAATCTTTGAAAATGTAATACGTTTTACGAAACGCGCTCAAGTGTCGCGTCTGACTAGAAATAAAAATGAATTTTGGAGAATTGATCTTTGAATTACCATCAACAGTGAAAAGAAACGTAAGAAAGATCGAGAAAATTCGTGTTAGAATTATTAATCTTAGTTTTTCGATCATATTTAATAATATATATATATATATATATATATATATATATATATATATATATATATATATATGTATATATATATATATATATATATATATGTATATATATATATATATATATATATATATATATATATATATATATATATATATATATATGTATATATATATATATATATATGTATATATATATATATATATATATATATATATATATATATATATATATATGTATATATATATATATATATATATATATGTATATATATATATATATATATATATATATATATATATATATATATATATATATATATATATATATATATATATATATTGGTGTATACTGGCAGCAGGTTTTCTTTCAAACATGTTTCATTGAATATGACCGCATATTCTGTATTTATTATTTTCTGGTTTAGGGCTTCTATCCCTCTAACTATTTTCTTAGCATCAGGGCTTAATTGAAATAGGAGTTCTCCAAAACTCATTTTCGTCCTTTTAAGGTGAAGAAAAGAAGTGATTTACTATAGAGTGTATTACACTTATTTGTATAATTTGCACGACGTTTCGAACCTCCATGGTTCATTCTCAAGTGAACAGATCTTACAATACTAGTTGATTTTATACCCGCATTAGGTCAGGTGATAATACAATGAAGGTGAAAACATGGGGGGATACATAAGGGATAAACATAGGGGCTGCAGAAGGCTTATTGGCCCATACGAGGCATCTCCTATCTAAACACAAAGATTAATCCAGTGTAATTGGCCTGTTATGTTGGACATTGTCTTCTGTGTTGGCATCGATATGTTCTTGTCTTGTCCTTACTCTCATGGTGGGTAGAGTAAATAGTTCCGTGATTTGGGTGTTCATGGTAGGTCGCTCTATTCTTATGTGAATTGCCTCAAGAATTTGTAATCTTCTTGAATCTTGGGTTTTGTCTATTATGCAAGTATACTTGTTCAACATTTCTCTTGTTAGAGTAATGTCATGGGCTTGTCTCATGTGATTCCTAGGGGCACCAGATTGAAGATGGCATGTCAAACGCCTCGTCAGCTTGGTCGACGTCATACCTATGTACTTACATTGAAGGTTACATCCTTCGTGGGGGCAAGTGTACATGTATACAACGCTTGACTGCTGTAGAGGGTTCTCCGTCGGCTTCGGGCTGTTTTTGATAAGGAGTTCGGAAGTCTTCTTGGTTTTGTAGAATATTATCAGGTTTATGTTTTGGTTAGGAGTAGTGCTTTTTACTCCTTTACGGATTATTTCTTTCATTATTCTTTCCTCTTTTATATGTTCACTGTGCATGGTTGATTTGTAATATAATTTTATTGGGGGTGTTGTGGTTTCTGTTCTAGGTTCTGAATTATACCAACGGTCCAAGTGTCTTCTTATAGCAGCGTTTATTTCCGCGTTGCTATATCCGTTGTTCACCAATACCTGAGTTACTCTTTCAAACTCTCTACTCACGTTGCTCCATTCAGAGCAGTGGGTAAGCGCTCGACGAATATAAGCATTGAGAACACTGGCTTTGTATCTTTGGGGGCACTCACTTCTACCGTTCAGGCATAATCCTATGTTGGTGGGCTTGGTATATACGTTGGTACTTAAAGAGGTTCCTGTTTTTGTTATTAGTACATCCAAGAATGGCAGACTGTTATTTTCACTATTTTCATGTGTAAATCGGAGTACTGACTCTCTCTCTAGGTGTCTTTTTAGGTCAATTAGTTCATCTGAGTCTTTTACTATTACGAATATGTCATCTACATAACGGCAGTATACAGTTGGTTTTTGTCTGCTACTGAAGACCCTATCTTCGATGGTTCCCATATAAAAATTAGCAAATAAAACTCCTAAGGGGGAGCCCATTGCTACTCCGTCTATTTGTAAATACATGTCTCCTTGTGGACTGATGAAAGGGGCTTCCTTTGTACATGCTTCGAGAAGACTTTTCAAGTGTGGCTCAGGTATGTCTAATTTGGGGGTGCTCTCGTCTCTGTATACTCTGTCCAGTATCATTCCTATGGTTGTGTCGACTGGGACGTTGGTAAAAAGGGATTCAACGTCCAGGGAAGCGATGATTCCATCGGGCTGGGTAGATTTGATCAATTCTAGGAAATCTGCTGATGATTGTAGACTAAACTTACTTGGAGTGTATGGAGTTAGGAGTTCATTGAGTTTCTTTGCCAGGTGATAAGTTGGGGTTGGTATTTGGCTGATTATAGGGCGTAGTGGGTTACCTGGTTTATGCGTCTTAACATTGCCGTAGGCATATCCTAAGCCATAGTCGCCTTGAAGTTTATTGAAATGCACACTACCTTTCTTTGCGTTGATTGCTGTAATTGTTTTGTTTACTTTCCGCTTAAGGTCTTCTACGGGGTTCCTCGTGATTCGTTGAAATTTGGAGTCGTCACTTAGGATGTCGCTAATTTTGTTCATGTATTCATGGGTAGGAATCAATACATATGCTGCTGTTTTGTCGGCTTTTCTTATTGTTATGTCTTTCAGATTTTTTAGTTGTTTCGCTGCTTCTTTGAGTCGTGGGGTTAAGATTGTAGATGAATATGTTCCTCGTTTTTTCCCTGCTTCTGCAAGTAGTTCAGCTTGAAGTGTGTCAGTGGTGATGACTTTTTTGTTGTCTTCTAGCTTATGGATATCGTCCAGAAGCATTTCGATTTCCAGGCGTTTTTGATGCACCTTTGGTTTAGATAAGAATTGACAATTTAGACCAAGATTTAAGAGGTCTCGTTGGTCCTGGGTAAGATCATAAGAAGTCAGGTTAAAGTAGCCATCTTTAGGACGAGGGATTTTTAGCTGTCCACCGTTTAGGGATGTTAACTTACGGAGTGTCTTTGTTTCTACAAGAGTTTTATGTTGTTGTTTCAGGTTAAATAGTTCACTGTTGATGGTTTGTTTGAGTTGGATAGGGATGTCGTACTGGGTCCATTTGTTTAACAGCTAGAAGAACAACAAAAAAGCTAGAAGACAACAAAAAAGTCATCACCACTGACACACTTCAAGCTGAACTACTTGCAGAAGCAGGGAAAAAACGAGGAACATATTCATCTACAATCTTAACCCCACGACTCAAAGAAGCAGCGAAACATCTAAAAAATCTGAAAGACGTAACAATAAGAAAAGCCGACAAAACAGCAGCATATGTATTGATTCCTACCCATGAATACATGAACAAAATTAGCGACATCCTAAGTGACGACTCCAAATTTCAACGAATCACGAGGAACCCCGTAGAAGACCTTAAGCGGAAAGTAAACAAAACAATTACAGCAATCAACGCAAAGAAAGGTAGTGTGCATTTCAATAAACTTCAAGGCGACTATGGCTTAGGATATGCCTACGGCAATGTTAAGACGCATAAACCAGGTAACCCACTACGCCCTATAATCAGCCAAATACCAACCCCAACTTATCACCTGGCAAAGAAACTCAATGAACTCCTAACTCCATACACTCCAAGTAAGTTTAGTCTACAATCATCAGCAGATTTCCTAGAATTGATCAAATCTACCCAGCCCGATGGAATCATCGCTTCCCTGGACGTTGAATCCCTTTTTACCAACGTCCCAGTCGACACAACCATAGGAATGATACTGGACAGAGTATACAGAGACGAGAGCACCCCCAAATTATACATACCTGAGCCACACTTGAAAAGTCTTCTCGAAGCATGTACAAAGGAAGCCCCTTTCATCAGTCCACAAGGAGACATGTATTTACAAATAGACGGAGTAGCAATGGGCTCCCCCTTAGGAGTTTTATTTGCTAATTTTTATATGGGAACCATCGAAGATAGGGTCTTCAGTAGCAGACAAAAACCAACTGTATACTGCCGTTATGTAGATGACATATTCGTAATAGTAAAAGACTCAGATGAACTAATTGACCTAAAAAGACACCTAGAGAGAGAGTCAGTACTCCGATTTACACATGAAAATAGTGAAAATAACAGTCTGCCATTCTTGGATGTACTAATAACAAAAACAGGAACCTCTTTAAGTACCAACGTATATACCAAGCCCACCAACATAGGATTATGCCTGAACGGTAGAAGTGAGTGCCCCCAAAGATACAAAGCCAGTGTTCTCAATGCTTATATTCGTCGAGCGCTTACCCACTGCTCTGAATGGAGCAACGTGAGTAGAGAGTTTGAAAGAGTAACTCAGGTATTGGTGAACAACGGATATAGCAACGCGGAAATAAACGCTGCTATAAGAAGACACTTGGACCGTTGGTATAATTCAGAACCTAGAACAGAAACCACAACACCCCCAATAAAATTATATTACAAATCAATCATGCACAGTGAACATATAAAAGAGGAAAGAATAATGAAAGAAATAATCCGTAAAGGAGTAAAAAGCACTACTCCTAACCAAAACATAAACCTGATAATATTCTACAAAACCAAGAAGACTTCCGAACTCCTTATCAAAAACAGCCCGAAGCCGACGGAGAACCCTCTACAGCAGTCAAGCGTTGTATACATGTACACTTGCCCCCACGAAGGATGTAACCTTCAATGTAAGTACATAGGTATGACGTCGACCAAGCTGACGAGGCGTTTGACATGCCATCTTCAATCTGGTGCCCCTAGGAATCACATGAGACAAGCCCATGACATTACTCTAACAAGAGAAATGTTGAACAAGAATACTTGCATAATAGACAAAACCCAAGATTCAAGAAGATTACAAATTCTTGAGGCAATTCACATAAGAATAGAGCGACCTACCATGAACACCCAAATCACGGAACTATTTACTCTACCCACCATGAGAGTAAGGACAAGACAAGAACATATCGATGCCAACACAGAAGACAATGTCCAACATAACAGGCCAATTACACTGGATTAATCTTTGTGTTTAGATAGGAGATGCCTCGTATGGGCCAATAAGCCTTCTGCAGCCCCTATGTTTATCCCTTATGTATCCCCCCATGTTTTCACCTTCATTGTATTATCACCTGACCTAATGCGGGTATAAAATCAACTAGTATTGTAAGATCTGTTCACTTGAGAATGAACCATGGAGGTTCGAAACGTCGTGCAAATTATACAAATAAGTGTAATACACTCTATAGTAAATCACTTCTTTTCTTCACCTTAAAAGGACGAAAATGAGTTTTGGAGAACTCCTATTTCAATTAAGCCCTGATGCTAAGAAAATAGTTAGAGGGATAGAAGCCCTAAACCAGAAAATAATAAATACAGAATATGCGGTCATATTCAATGAAACATATATATATATATATATATATATATATATATATATATATATATATATATATATATATATATATATATATATATATATATATATATATATATATATATATATATATATATATATATTTATATATATATATATATATATATATATATATATATATATATATATATATATATATATATATATATATATATATATATATATATATATATATATATATATATATATATATATATATATATATATATATATATGACTGAAAACTCACACCCCAGAAGTGACTCGAACCCATACTCCCAGGAGCAACGCAACTGGTAACTACAGGGCGCCTTAATCCGCTTGACCATCACGGCCGGACAAAAGGAAGTGATAGCCGAAGCTATTTGAACCACTTCCCCGCCGGCAACTCGGATGGTAATCTTGGGCATAGCATTTCACCAAATCACCTCATTCTTTGGGGCACACATGAGGAACACAAATGCGAACAAGCCTGAATGGTCCCCAGGACTATATGCGACTGAAAACTCACACCCCAGAAGTGACTCGAACCCATACTCCCAGGAGCAACGCAACTGGTAACTACAGGGCGCCTTAATCCGCTTGACCATCATGGCCGGACAAAAGGAAGTGATAGCCGAAGCTATTTGACCCACTTCCCCGCCGGCAACTCGGATGGTAATCTTGGGCATAGCATTTCACCAAATCACCTCATTCTTTGGGGCACACGTGAGGAACACAAATGCGAACAAGCCTGAATGGTCCCCAGGACTATATGCGACTGAAAACTCACACCCCAGAAGTGACTCGAACCCATACTCCCAGGAGCAACGCAACTGGTAACTACAGGGCGCCTTAATCCGCTTGACCATCACGGCCGGTCGCATATAGTCCTGGGGACCATTCAGGCTTCTTCGCATTTGTGTTCCTCACGTGTGCCCCAAAGAATGAGGTGATTTGGTGAAATGCTATGCCCAAGATTACCATCCGAGTTGCCGGCGGGGAAGTGGTTCAAATAGCTTCGGCTATCACTTCCTTTTGTCCGGCCGTGATGGTCAAGCGGATTAAGGCGCCCTGTAGTTACCAGTTGCGTTGCTCCTGGGAGTATGGGTTCGAGTCACTTCTTGGGTGTGAGTTTTCAGTCGCATATAGTCCTGGGGACCATTCAGGCTTGTTCGCATTTGTGTTCCTCACGTGTGCCCCAAAGAATGAGGTGATTTGGTGAAATGCTATGCCCAAGATTAAAATCCGAGTTGCCGGCGGGGAAGTGGTTCAAATAGCTTCAGCTATCACTTCCTTTTGTCCGGCCGTGATGGTCAAGCGGATTAAGGCGCCCTGTAGTTACCAGTTGCGTTGCTCCTGGGAGTATGGGTTCGAGTCACTTCTGGGGTGTGAGTTTTCAGTCGCATATAGTCCTGGGGACCATTCAGGCTTGTTCGCATTTGTGTTCCTCACGTGTGCCCCAAAGAATGAGGTGATTTGGTGAAATGCTATGCCCAAGATTACCATCCGAGTTGCCGGCGGGGAAGTGGTTCAAATAGCTTCGGCTATCACTTCCTTTTGTCCGGCCGTGATGGTCAAGCGGATTAAGGCGCCCTGTAGTTACCAGTTGCGTTGCTCCTGGGAGTATGGGTTCGAGTCACTTCTTGGGTGTGAGTTTTCAGTCGCATATAGTCCTGGGGACCATTCAGGCTTGTTCGCATTTGTGTTCCTCACGTGTGCCCCAAAGAATGAGGTGATTTGGTGAAATGCTATGCCCAAGATTAAAATCCGAGTTGCCGGCGGGGAAGTGGTTCAAATAGCTTCAGCTATCACTTCCTTTTGTCCGGCCGTGATGGTCAAGCGGATTAAGGCGCCCTGTAGTTACCAGTTGCGTTGCTCCTGGGAGTATGGGTTCGAGTCACTTCTGGGGTGTGAGTTTTCAGTCGCATATAGTCCTGGGGACCATTCAGGCTTGTTCGCATTTGTGTTCCTCACGTGTGCCCCAAAGAATGAGGTGATTTGGTGAAATGCTATGCCCAAGATTACCATCCGAGTTGCCGGCGGGGAAGTGGTTCAAATAGCTTCGGCTATCACTTCCTTTTGTCCGGCCGTGATGGTCAAGCGGATTAAGGCGCCCTGTAGTTACCAGTTGCGTTGCTCCTGGGAGTATGGGTTCGAGTCACTTCTGGGGTGTGAGTTTTCAGTCGCATATAGTCCTGGGGACCATTCAGGCTTGTTCGCATTTGTGTTCCTCACGTGTGCCCCAAAGAATGAGGTGATTTGGTGAAATGCTATGCCCAAGATTACCATCCGAGTTGCCGGCGGGGAAGTGGTTCAAATAGCTTCGGCTATCACTTCCTTTTGTCCGGCGTTGATGGTCAAGCTTATTAAGGCGCCCTGTAGTTACCAGTTGCGTTGCTCCTGGGAGTATGGGTTCGAGTCACTTCTGGGGTGTGAGTTTTCAGTCGCATATAGTCCTGGGGACCATTCAGGCTTGTTCGCATATATATATATATATATATATATATATATATATATATATATATATATATATATATATATATATATATATATATATATATATATATATATATATATATATATATATATAAATATATATATATAAATATATATATATAAATATATATATATATATATATATATATATATATATATATATATATATATATATATATATATATATATATATATATATATATATATTATTAAATATGACCGAAAAAGTAAGATTAATAATTCTAACACGAATTTTCTCAATCTTTCGTACATTACGCTTCACTGTTGGAGGTAAATCAAAAATTAATTCTCCAAAATTCATTTTTATTTCTAGTCTGACGCGACACGGGCGCGTTTCGTAAAACTTATTACATTTTCAAAGACTTTAGTTCACAAATACACAACTGAATAGAACTTACGTATCTCCGATTTTATATCTACATTTGAGTGAGGTGGGAGGGGTGATGTGGCATTAACACAAGACAGAACAAGAGGGGATATTAATAGGGTATTAAAAGTATCAACACAAGACAGAACACAAACAATGGGTATTGAATAGAAGTGTTTGTAGAAAGCCTATTGGTCCATATTTCTTGATGCTTCTATATTGGAGCGGAGTCTTGAGGTGGGTAGAATATAGTTGTGCAATAATTGGCTGTTGATTGCTGGTGTTGACTTCTTGATGTGTAGTGCCTCGCAAACGTCAAGCCGCCTGCTATCGCTGTATCTATCGATGATTTCTGTGTTGTTTACTAGGATTTCTCTGGCGATGGTTTGGTTGTGGGAAGAGATTATATGTTCCTTAATGGAGCCCTGTTGCTTATGCATCGTTAAACGCCTAGAAAGAGATGTTGTTGTCTTGCCTATATACTGGGTTTTTTGGAGCTTACAGTCCCCAAGTGGGCATTTGAAGGCATAGACAACGTTAGTCTCTTTTAAAGCGTTCTGTTTTGTGTCTGGAGAGTTTCTCATGAGTAGGCTGGCCATTTTTCTGGTTTTATAGTAAATCGTCAGTTGTATCCTCTGATTTTTGTCTGTAGGGATAACGTTTCTATTAACAATATCTTTCAGGACCCTTTCCTCCGTTTTATGAGCTGTGGAAAAGAAGTTCCTGTAAAATAGTCTAATAGGGGGTATAGGTGTTGTGTTAGTTGTCTCTTCAGAGGTTGCATGGCTTTTCATTTTCCTTCTTATGATGTCTTCGACGAAACCATTGGAGAAGCCGTTATTGACTAGGACCTGCCTTACCCTACAGAGTTCTTCGTCGACTTGCTTCCATTCTGAGCTGTGGCTGAGAGCACGGTCGACATATGCGTTAACAACACTCCTCTTGTACCTGTCAGGGCAGTCGCTGTTGGCATTTAGGCACATTCCTATGTTTGTTTCCTTAGTGTAGACTGCAGTGTGGAAACCTCCGCCCTTTTCCATGACTGTTACATCTAGAAAGGGCAGCTTCCCATCCTTTTCCATCTCGTAAGTGAAACGCAGCACGGAACTCTGCTCAAATGCCTCCTTCAGCTCCTGCAGATGTCTGACATCAGGTACCTGTGTAAAAATGTCGTCAACATACCTGCAGTATATGGCCGGTTTCAAGTTCATGTCGACTAAGACTTTTTGCTCGATGGTACCCATATAGAAGTTTGCAAACAGGACACCTAGGGGAGAACCCATGGCGACCCCATCTACTTGCTTATACATGTGCCCATCCGGGCTCAAGAAGGGTGCCTCTTTAGTACAAGCTTGGAGTAGTTTCCTCAGAATATTTTCTGGTATGTCAAGAGGAGTACAGGCTGGATCACGATACACTCTGTCGGCTATCATTCCGATTGTCTCGTCCACAGGTACGTTGGTAAACAGCGATTCTACGTCCAACGAGGCTCTTATCCCTGTGGCCCGTGTGCCCCGCAGTAAGTCGACAAATTCCATTGGAGACTTCAGGCTGAAGGCGCAAGGAACATAAGGAGTCAGCAGGCCGTTGAGTCGCTTCGCCAGTCTGTACGTGGGTGTGGGTATCTGGCTAGTGATTGGCCGAAGTGGGTTTCCAGGCTTGTGCGTCTTGACATTTCCATACGCATATCCAGGTTTATATTCCCCAATGATCTTTGGCAGGTGGAGTCCGGATTTCTTGGCGTTCACAGTTTCGATCAGTTTGTTGACCTTTGCTTTTAATTCGGCTGTAGTGTCCTTCGTTACCCTTTGGAACTTAGTTTGGTCAGAGAGTATGATGTTCATTTTCGCCAGATATTCGTCTTTTTTAAGAATGACATATATTGGCGACTTGTCACCTCTCCTGACAACTATCTCCTTGTTCTCACGAAGGCTTTTAGCTGCCGCTTTAAGCTCGAGGGACAGTATGGTGCTTCTGTAGTTGCCTCGATTCTTTCCTCCTTCTGCAATAAGTTCTGCTTGTAAGGTATCTTTGGTAGTGACCTTCTTTTGTGTCTCGAGGTCGAATATGTCATCCAACAGAATTTCCAACTCTACTTTCCGGGCCATCTCACTCGGTCTGGACATAACATGACAGTTTATGCCCAGATTTAGGAGAGTGACTTGGTCCTCAGTGAGGTTAATTCCTGCAAGGTTCAGGAAGCCATCTCTTGGTCGTGGAATTGCCATAGGTCCTCCATATAATGTTGTTAGTTTCTTGATAATCCTTGTTTCAGTGCTGAGGTGATGTTGGTCTGTGAGGATGTCGAGGTGTTGTTCAATGCGGGTACGGATACTATGGTCGATGTTGCTATTTCTCCACTCGTTTGTAGCATGAAGTAGTTGCGTTTTGTTGTCTTTGATTTCATTCTCTGCCTTGTATATCTGATCACGAATCAGATCCTGGCGATATTTTATCGTGAAGGCTTGATTCCTTGCTGCTGGGTCGTGCGCTTTAATATTAGTATATTTTGGTAGCAGTCTTTCCTGTAGACATATATTATTAAATATGACCGAAAAAGTAAGATTAATAATTCTAACACGAATTTTCTCAATCTTTCGTACATTAGGCTTCACTGTTGGAGGTAAATCAAAAATTAATTCTCCAAAATTCATTTTTATTTCTAGTCTGACGCGACACGGGCGCGTTTCGTAAAACTTATTACATTTTCAAAGACTTTAGTTCACAAATACACAACTGAATAGAACTTACGTATCTCCGATTTT
Source organism: Procambarus clarkii (assembly GCF_040958095.1). Lineage (NCBI taxonomy): Eukaryota > Metazoa > Arthropoda > Malacostraca > Decapoda > Cambaridae > Procambarus > Procambarus clarkii. Next base: position 21,129,474 of record NC_091223.1, on the reverse strand, counting down.
ATATCTACATTTGAGTGAGGTGGGAGGGGTGATGTGGCATTAACACAAGACAGAACAAGAGGGGATATTAATAGGGTATTAAACTTTTAATACCCTATTAATATCCCCTCTTGTTCTGTCTTGTGTTAATGCCACATCACCCCTCCCACCTCACTCAAATGTAGATATAAAATCGGAGATACGTAAGTTCTATTCAGTTGTGTATTTGTGAACTAAAGTCTTTGAAAATGTAATAAGTTTTACGAAACGCGCCCGTGTCGCGTCAGACTAGAAATAAAAATGAATTTTGGAGAATTAATTTTTGATTTACCTCCAACAGTGAAGCGTAATGTACGAAAGATTGAGAAAATTCGTGTTAGAATTATTAATCTTACTTTTTCGGTCATATTTAATAATATATGTCTACAGGAAAGACTGCTACCAAAATATACTAATATATATATATATATATATATATATATATATATATATATATATATATATATATATATATATATATATATATATATATATATATATATATATATATATATATATAGACATATGTCGTACCTAGTAGCCAGAATGCGCTTCTCAGCCTACTATGCAAGGCCCGATTTGCCTAATAAGCCAAGTTTTTATGAATTAATATAGTTTCTCTATTTTTTTCTTATGAAATGATAAAGCTACCCATTTCATTACATATGAGGTCAATTATTTTTTATTGGAGGTAAAATTAACGTAGTTATATGACCGAACCTAACCAACCCTACCTAACCTAACCTAACCTATCTTTATAGGTTAGATTAGATTAGGTAGCCGAAAAAGTTAGGCTAGGTTAGGTTAGGTAGGTTAGGAAGTCGAAAAACAATACATTCATGAAAACTTGGCTTATTAGGCAAATCGGACCTTGCATAGTAGGCTGAGAAGTGCGTTCTGGCTACTAGGTACGACATACATATATATATATATATATATATATATATATATATATATATATATATATATATATATATATATATATATATATATATATATATATATATTAGTATATTTTGGTAGCAGTCTTTCCTGTAGACATATATTATTAAATATGACCGAAAAAGTAAGCTTAATAATTTTAACACGAATTTTCTCAATATTTCTTATGTTTCTTTTCACTGTTGATGGTAATTGAAAAATCAATTCTCCAAAATTCATTTTTATTTCTAGTCTGACGCAACACTTGAACGCGTTTCGTAATAACTTATTACATTTTCAAAGACTTTAGTTTACAGACACACAAGTATAACCTTCAAACACAAAACAGAGTTCTACTATGCTATAATGATGATTGATAAAGATTAAGCCACCCAAGAGGTGGCACGGGCATGAATAGCCCGAAATATATAGAGTTCTACTATGCTATAATTCAAACGGCTTTTCATTTTATATACCTGCACTTGGGTGAGGTGATATGCTACAACTGTTTTGGATGAGGTGAAAACAAACTTTTAACACAAGTTAGAACACGAAATATTGGGTAATATTGGGTAAATTTAAAGGGGAAGAATGGAAGTAAATGCAAAGGGGCTATTGGCCCATATTTCTTGATGCTGCTATATTGGTGCGGAGTCTTGAAGTGGGTAGAATATAGTTGTGCATTAATTAGCTGTTGATTGCTGGTGTTGACTTCTTAATGTGTAGTGCCTCGCATATATCAAGCCGCCTGCTATCACTGTATCTATCGACGATTTCTATGTTTTTTGTTAAGACTTCTCTGGTGATGGTCTGGTTGTGGGAAGAGATTATATGTTCCTTAATGGAGCCCTGTTGCTTATGCATTGTTAATCGCCTGGAAAGAGATGTTGTTGTCTTGCCTATATATTGAGTTCTTTGGGGCTTACCCAAGTGGGCATTTAAAGGCATAGACGACGTTAGTCTCCTTTAAGGCGTTCTGTTTTGTGTTTGGAGAGTTTTTCATGAGTAGGCTGGCCGTTTTTCTGGTTTTATAGTAAATCGTCAGTTGTATCTTCTGATTTTTGTCTGTAGGGATAACGTTCCTATTAACAATATCTTTCAAAACCCTTTCCTCCGTTTTATGAGCTGTCGAAAAGAAGTTCCTGTAAAATAGTCTAATAGGGGGTATAGGTGTTGTGTTAGTTGACTCTTCAGAGGTTGCATGGATTTTCACCTTTCTTTTTGTGATGTCTTCAACGAAACCATTGGAGAAGCTGTTGTTGACTAGGACCTGCCTTACCCTACAGAGTTCTTCATCGACTTGCTTCCATCCTGAGCTGTGGCTGAGAGCACGGTCGATGTAAGCATTGACAACACTCCTCTTGTACCTGTCTGGGCAGTCACTGTTGGTAATGAGGCACATTTCTATGTTTGTTTCCTTAGTGTAGACTGCAGTGTGGAAAACTCCGCTCCATTCCGTGACTGTTACATCTAGAAAGGGCAGCTTCCCATCCTTCTCCATCTCGTAAGTGAAACTCAACACAGAATTCCGCTCGAATGCCTCCTTCAGCTTCTGCAGATGTCTCACATCAGGTACCTGTGTAAAAATGTCGTCAACATACCTGCAGTATAAGGCCGATTTCAAGTTCACGTCATCTTTTTTTTTTTTTTTTTTTTTTTTTTTTTTTTTTTTTTTTTTTGAGATATATACAAGAGTTGTTACATTCTTGTACAGCCACTAGTACGCGTAGCGTTTCGGGCAGGTCCCTGGAATACGATCCCCGCCGCGAAGAATCGTTTTTTCATCCAAGTACACATTTTACTGTTGCGTTAAACAGAGGCTACAGTTAAGGATTTGCGCCCAGTAAATCCTCCCCGGCCAGGATACGAACCCATGACATAGCGCTCGCGGAACGCCAGGCGAGTGTCTTACCACTACACCACGGAGACTGTTATCTAATCTAAGACCTTCTGTTCGATGGTACCCATGTAGAAGTTCGCAAACAGGACATCTAGGGGGAGAACCCATGGCGACCCAATCTACTTGCTTATACAAGTGCCCATCCGGGCTCAAGAAGAGTGCTTCTTTAGTACAAGCTTGGAGTAGTTTCCTTAGAATGTTTTCTGGTATGTCAAGAGGAGTACAAGCCAGATCACGATACACTCTGTCCGCTACCATCCCGATTGTTTCATCCACAGGTACGTTGGTAACTATTGATTCTACGTCCAACGAGGCTCTTATCCCTGTGGCCCGTGTTCCCCGCAGTAAGTCAACAAATTCCTTTGGAGGCTGAAAACACAAGGTACATAAGGAGTCAGCAGACTGCTGAGTCGCTTCGCCAGTCAGTACGTGGGTGTGGGTATCTGGCTGATGATTGGCCGAAGTGGGTTTCCAGGCTTGTGTGTCTTGACATTTCCATACGCATACCCAGGTTTGTATTCCCCAATAATCTATGGCAGGTGGAGTCCGGATTTCTTGGCGTTCACAGTTTCGATCAATCTGTTTACCTTTGTTTTCAATTCGGCTGTAGTGTCCTTCGTTACCCTTTGGAATTTAGTTTGGTCAGAGAGTATGAGGTTCATTTTCGCCAGATATTCGTCTTTTTTATGAATGGCGTATATTGGCGACTTGTCGCCTCTCCTGACAACTATCTCCTTGTTCTCACGAAGGCTCTTAGCTGCCGCTTTGAGCTCGGGGGACAGTATGGTGCTTCTGTAGTTGCCTCGAATCTTTCCTCCTTCTGCAATAAGTTCTGCGTGCAAGGTGCCTTTGGAGGTGACCTTCTTTTGCGCAACCTCGAGACGCAAGAGACATATAATCTCTTCCTACAACCAGACCATCACAAGAGAAGTCTTAACAAACAACACAGAAATCATCGACAAATACAGTGTTAGCAGGCGGCTCGACATCTGCGAGGCACTACACATCAAAAAGTCAACACCAGCAATCAACAGCCAATTAATGCACAACTATATTCTACCCACTTCAAGACTCCGTACCAATATAGAAGCATCAAGAGGAAGTATTACTTAACTACTATTAGAGTAGTAGTTAGCATACATACTACTTAACGAACTATTTCCTTAACAGCATGAAATCCTGTATGCTAATCCCATCAATCACCAAACCTACCCGAGTCACTCAAACATCAGCCACTACCTTGGATCACATATGGACTACCATAACAGCTCCCCTTGTATCTGGTATAATCTACGACAGAACAACTGACCACTATCCTACCTTTCTCATAGCGAACATGGACATAACACCACCAAAAAACAAGAAACTTACTTTCAGGTTACACAGTGAATCAGCTTTAGGCAATCTTACAAATGCACTTCACAATATTAGCTGGGATTCTGTATTCAATAATTCTCAGGATATAAATTCATTAGCTAACCTCTTCCTCTCCAAAACTCTAAGCCTCTACAACCTTCATTGTCCCCTTCTTACCAAGCAAATAACTGACAAAAGAATAAACAATCCATGGCTCACAAGTGGCATTCTCAACTCAATCAACAAGAAACATGAATATGAAAAGAAACTCAAGATTGGCCTAGTTACAAAGGAAGTAGTTGAAAGGTACTCATCAATGCTTACCAGTATCATAAGAAAGACAAAACTTTCATATTATGTGAATAGATTCAATGAAGCAAAAGGTAACATGAAAAGCACATGGAAAACCATGTCTAGTATCCTAGGAACTAAACAACACTCACATAACCAAATAAAACTCTACAAGGATGAATATACACCGTCAACTGATTTAGAAATGACAAATGAATTTAATAGCTTCTTTTTATCAGTTGGTGCTAATCTTGCCAGAAAAATCCCACAGACTCAGACACATATTAACACAGATCTCTAAGGCAGCTATCCAAACTCTCTTCTCCTTTCACCAGTCAGCCCGGCAGATGTTGTGTCCATCATACACTCTCTAAAAACCAAACTAGGGAACAACAGTGAAATTCCGTCCATTGTATACAAGAGCGCCTCCCATGCCCTTGCCCCACCCATAGCCCTACTGTTCAACAAATCTATAGTGTCACACCTTCCCTGATATACTTATAAAAGCAAGAGTTACACCAGTCCATAAAGGAGGCAATCCGGCGGACATAAACAATTAAAGACCAATATCAAATCTACCCATTCTATCAAAAATATTTGAAAAAATTATTTACAAACAGCTCTATTCCTACTTCGTAAAATTCGACATACTCAGCCCCTGCCAGTTTGGCTTCCGGTCCCAAAAGAGCACCAATGATGCAATCATTAGTCTCCTTGACGTAATCTACTCATCCCTTGACAAAAATGAGTTTCCGATTGGACTCTTTATTGACCTAAGAAAAGCCTTTAATACTGTTAATCACAACAACCTTTTACTTAAACTCCAGCATTATGGAATCCGAGGCCTTGCCCTGGACTATATCCGATCCTATCTTAGTGACAGACACCAATGTGTAACCATCAATGATACAACTTCTTCCACTCTACCAATAACCGTTGGAGTGCCACAGGGCAGCATCTCAGGACCTCTTCTATTTCTTATATATATCAATGATCTGCCTAATGTCTCTAATATTCTTAAACCTATATTGTTTGCTGATGATACTACCCTCATCTATTCAGACCCCAACCCACATACACTAAATAATGTTGGGAATAATGAATTAAAAAAAGTCCACTTATGGATGTCAACTAACAAACTAACACTAATCATAGAAAAGACCTACTACATCTTATTTGGAAGTAAATCTACAAATGCAATTCAGCTTCAGATAGATAATGTAAACATTAGCAATAAAAATTATGGAAAGTTTCGTGGCCTATTCCTAGACAAGAGACTCAACTTCAGCACCCACATTCAACACATAACTAAGAAAGTCTCTAAAAAAGTTGGTATACTCTCCAAAATAAGATATTATGTTCCTAACTCTGCTCTCCTCTCACTACATTATGCACTAATCTACCCCTATCTTAATTATGGTATCTGTGCATGGGGGTCTACCACTGCTAACCACCTTAAGCCCATCATCACCCAGTAAAAATCTGCTATCAGAATAATAACAAACTCTGCTTTCAGACAACACTCAGCTCCCTTGTTTAAATCCCTTAACTTGTTAAATATTAACTCCCTCCACACATTCTCTTGTGTCAACTACATTTACAAACCCTGCTTTTAAATGCAAACCATGCTGTGAAACTCTCCCTGGACAGATGTATTAGGACCCATTATCAACACACCAGAAATAAATATCTCTTTGATATCCCCAGGGTCAAACTTAATCTGTGTAAACACTCTATGCAAATTAAGGGACCTAGTCTATGGAACTCACTCACTAGTGAATTGAAAAGCTGTCAAACTTTTGCCTCATTTAAAAACAAAAACAAAAAGTACTTAATTTCATCTTCGTAGTTTCCTACACTGAGCTTTAAATTTGCTCTGTATCTAGTGTTACCCAATCTCCCAATCTTTATGTACTTAATCCAAACAACTTTATCATTGTGTTCATTGCTCTCTTCTTTTATGTGCTAGCCATATGCTGTATTGTCCCTGCTAAGTTTTGTTGAACTACCATTCAAGCTGTCATTGCAATCATTCTGTGCTACCTATATGCTTTAATATACCTACAATTTTTCTCTCATCTTTTATTTTTTTCATGCTATGTAAATTTATCATTTTTATAAATTTTGCAAGTATTTACCTACTTATAAGTCTCTTAGATTAAGGACCTGCCCGAAACGTTGCGCGTACAAGTGGCTTTACAAGAATGTTATTACTATGCTATGTATCCTCACAATCCCAATATACCTTCTTGTATATATATAAATAAATAAATAAATAAATAAGTATGGGCCAATAGGCCCTTTGCAGTTACTTCCATTCTTATGCTCTCATATATCCAATTAATACCCATTGTTCCGTGTTCTGTCTTGTGTTTGTCAAAAGTTTGTTCACCTTATCCAAAATTGTTGCGCAATATCACCTCACCTAAGTGCGAGTATATAAGACGGATAAGCTGTTTAGTTTTAGCATAAGTAAAACTCTGTTTAATGTTTTTAGGTTACAGTTGTGTGTGTGTAAACTAAAGTCTTTGAAAATGTAATAAGTTATTACAAAATGCGTTCAAGCGTCGCGTCAGACTAGAAATGAAAATGAATTTTGGAGAACTGATTTTTCAGTTACCATCGACAGTAAAAAGAATCATGAAAATTCGTGTTAGAATTATTAATCAACATTAAACATTAAACAAACTTGGAGAACAATTTCACAAATATTGGGATCAAAGAAGTCTATAAATAACAAACCAACACTCCTGTCTAATAACGATGGTCAGCTTTCAGCCTCTGATTCTGCTATTGAGTTCAATAGGTTCTTCTCTTCCATTGGTTCATCCCTTGCTAATGATATTCCATCGTCCAGTACTGACATTAAGGACTATCTTACAGGTAACTATCCACAGTCTCTGTACCTAAAGCCTATTAATTCCACTGACGTCAATGAGATAATCCTTTCCCTTAAAACCAAGTCTGGTGCCCTTGAGGAGATACCAACTTTAATCTACAAAAAAGCCTCCAGATCTTTAGCCCCTGCTATTGCTTTGCTCTTCAACAAGTCACTTGAACTCCAAACCTTTCCAGATATTCTAAATAAAGCGAGAGTAACGCCTGTCCACAAATGTGGTGATCTCACAGATGTTAACAACTACAGACCTATATCAATCCTGCCAAACTTGTCAGAAATTTTTGAAAAACTAATCTATAAGCAGCTTTACTCATATCTAGCCAAACTCAATATACTTAGCCCTTGCCAATATGGCTTCAGGCCCAAAAAAAGCACTAACGATGCACTTATTAGTATGCTTAACTCGATTCATACAGCTCTTGATCAAAATGAGTTCCCTGTTGGGTTATTTGTGGACCTGCGTAAAGCTTTTGATACTGTCAACCACCAAAACCTTCTTCTTAAATTACATCATTATGGTGTCAGAGGACACTCCCTACAATACCTCAAATCCTACCTTACTGACAGGCTCCAATGTGTTTCTGTGAATAATACAATTTCTCCCACACTACCCATCAACATTGGTGTTCCCCAGGGCAGCATACTTGGCCCTCTCCTCTTTCTCATCTACATTAATGACCTTCCAAATGCCTCCCAACACCTCAAACCAATTCTATTTGCTGATGACACAACCTTCATTTACTCCAGTCCTGATCCCCTTGCTCTAAATGCCACAGTAAATACTGAGCTTAATAAAGTCCATCTGTGGCTAACTGCCAACAAACTCACCCTTAACATTGACAAAACTTTCTATATTCTGTTTGGCAATAAATCCTCTAATCAAATAAATCTCAAAATAAACAATACCCAAATTTGTAACAAATTAGATGGCAAATTCCTTGGCATTCTCATTGACCACAAGCTGAATTTCCAGGGACACATTCTAAACATATCAAAAAAAGTTTCAAAAACTGTGGGCATTCTTTCTAAGATCAGATATTATGTACCACGCCCTGCCCTGGTGACTCTCTATTACTCCCTTATCTATCCATATCTCAACTATAGTATTTGTGCTTGGGGCTCTACTACCCAAAATCACTTACGTCCTCTAATTACTCAACATAAAGCTGCTATTAGGACAATATCCAATTCTGGCCCCAGACATCACTCGGTACCCCTACTCAAATCTCTGAATATGTTAGTCATTAAGTCACTGCACATTCTCTCATGTGTATTATACATATATAAAACGCTAAACTATAATGCCAATCCTGATCTCAAAAGCTTCATAGAAGGTTGTAACAGAACCCATGAGCACCACACCAGAAATAAATACAGTTTTGATATTCCTAGAGTACGACTAAATCAAACCAGAAATGCTCTACAAATCAAGGGGCCCAGAATGTGGAATGACCTTCCCAACCATGTTAAAGACTGTACCTCTCTCAACCAGTTTAAGTTAAAAACGAAGCTATACCTAATAAATTCCATGTAACCCACCTTGACCCTGATCTGTTGTCAACCCATGTATGTTTTTTTGTTTTTCAAATCAACGCTGTTTGAATGTAATTTTCTGTAATAATTTGTAATTGTATTTGTGCTGCTTTTTCAACAATGTTCCCCCCTCTTTTACCTCTATTTTTTATATGTACTCATCACATCTTTTCTTTTTACCCATTAGTTTTAAGCTTTAGTCATTAATGTTTTTCCTGCCCGAAACGCTTTGCGTAATAGTGGCTTTAGGCATTGTATGTACTAGCTCTATCTATAAAGCCAACAAACTTTGTAAAATCTCTTTATGTATGTACCTTACCTAAATAAAAATTATTATTATTATATAGGTAGGTTAGGTTGTCGAAAAACAATTAATTCATGAAAACTTGGCTTATTAGGCAAATCGGGCCTTGCATAGTAGGCTGAGAAGTTCGTTCTGGCTACTAGGTACGACATATATATATATATATATATATATATATATATATATATATATATATATATATATATATATATATATATATATATATATATATATATATATATATATATATATATATATATAATATATATATATATATATATATATTATATATATATGTCGTACCTAATAGCCAGAACGCACTTCTCAGCCTACTATTCAAGGCCCGATTTGCCTAATAAGCCAAGTTTTCATGAATTAATGTTTTTTCGTCTACCTAACCTACCTAACCTAACCTAACCTAGCTTTTTTTGGCTACCTAACCTAACCTTACCTATAAATATAGGTTAGGTTAGGTTAGGTAGGGTTGGTTAGGTTCGGTCATATATCTACGTTAATTTTAACTCCAATAAAAAAAATGGACCTCATACATAGAGAAAAGGGTTGCTTTATCATTTCATAAGAAAAAAATTATAGTAAATATATTAATTCAGGAAAACTAGGCTTATTAGGCAAATCGGGCCTTGAATAGTAGGCTGAGAAGTGAGTTCTGGCTACTAGGTACGACATATATATATATATATATATATATATATATATAATATATATATATATATATATATATAATATATATATATATATATATATATAAATATATATATATATATATATATATATATAATATATATATATATATATATATATAATATATATATATATATATATATATATATATAAATATATATATATATATATATATATATATATATATATATATATGTCGTACCTAGTAGCCAGAACTCACTTCTCAGCCTACTATGCATGGCCCGATTTGCCTAATAAGCCAAGTTTTCATGAATTAATTGTTTTTCGACTACCTAACCTACCTAACCTAACCTAACCTAACTTTTTCGGCTACCTAACCTAACCTAACCTATAGAGATAGTTTAGGTTAGGTTAGGTAGGGTTGGTTAGGTTCGGTCATATATCTACTTTAATTTTATCTCCAATAAAAAACAATTGACCTCATACATAATGAAATGGGTAGCTTTATCATTTCATAAGAAAAAAAATAGAGAAAATATATTAATTCAGGAAAACTTGGCTTATTAGGCAAATCGGGCCTTGAATAGTAGGCTGAGAAGTGAGTTCTGGCTACTAGGTACGACATATATATATATATATATATATATATAAATATATATATATATATATATATATATATATATATATATATATATATATATATATGTCGTACCTAGTAGCCAGAACGCACTTCTCAGCCTACTATGCAAGGCCCGATTTGCCTAATAAGCCAAGTTTTCATGAAATAATTGTTTTTCGACTACCTAACCTACCTAACCTAACCTAACCTAACTTTTTCGGCTACCTAACCTAACCTATAAAGATAGGGTAGGTTAGGATAGGTAGGGTTGGTTAGGTTCGGTCATATATCTACGTTAATTTTAACTCCAATAAAATTTTTTTTACCTCATACATAATGAAATGGCTAACTTTATCATTTCATAAGAAAAAAATTAGAAAAAGTATATTAATTCAGGAAAACTTGGCTTATTAGGCAAATCGGGCCTTGCATAGTAGGCTGATAAGTGCGTTCTGGCTACTAGGTGCGACATATATATATATATATATATATATATATATATATATATATATATATATATATATATATATATATATATATATATATATATATATATATATATAGTAGCCAGAACGCACTTCTCAACCTACTATGCAAGGCCCGATTTGCCTAATAAGCCAAGTTTTCATGAAATAATATTTTTTCGACAACCTAACCTACCTAACCTAACCTAACCTAACTTTTTCGGTTACCTAACCTAACCTAACCTATAAAGATAGGTTAGGTTAGGTTAGGAAGGGTTGGTTAGGTTCGGTCATATATCTACGTTAATTTTAACTCCAATAAAAAAAATTGACCTCATGCATAATGAAATGGGTAGCTTTATCATTTCATAAGAAAAAAATTAGAGAAAACATGTTAATTCAGGAAAACTTGGCTTATTAGGTAAATCGGGCCTTGCGTAGTAGGCTGAGAAGTGCGTTCTGGCTACTAGGTACGACATATATATATATATATATATATATATATATATATATATATATATATATATATATATATATATATATATATATATATATATATATATATATATGTGTGTGTGTGTATATCACGAAAATAAACACGTGATTAAGAATGTGACAATGTCAGACCACGGAGGAAAAATGAAACAGGAAATTTCCTTAAGTACTTTCGTATATTAAATACATCTTCAGAAGGTCATTTTACAGATCGAGTGATGGGTATAAATAGGCAGGAAGGAGTGGTGAAGTAAGGTGAGGTACAATACTTGGACAACGCAGACGGCCCATTGGCCCATCAGATGCACCCAATTGGCACATCCGATGTAGCACAATGGCCCATCTGATACAGCAGACATACAAGCATAATATATAGGTAATTATAACATAAAGAAGTAAATATATACAATAAATTAGTGAGACAAATGTTTTTCAATGATTCTACTTAAATCGCCCTTTAGCTATATATATATATATATATATATACATATATATATATATATATATATATATATATATATATATATATATATATATATATATATATATATATATATATATATATATATATATATATATATATATATATATATATATATATATATTGTGACGGAGTTCCCCCCCTTATAATTCTCCCACGCCTGCAGTAAGAGTCATGTCTGCTTTTCCCAAGCGTTCTCTACGTTGCAGCTACAATTTGATATATGGGAGAGAGTGAAGTGTTCTCGGAGAGCCGAGAAATTTGTGAAATAGTGATATTTTGGCCTGTGGTTTAGGCCCTTTAGGGAGCCAAGATGGCGCTTACCTCTCTGATCTGCCGCCAAAACCGTGTGACGTCAGTGGCACCGGATTGGTCACCGACAGCAATGTGGCACCGGGAGCCAATGGAAACCTCCCGTGGCGAAAGTGACGTCACGAAGGAAGGGGGTCCGGCCAGCGCGCCGGGCTGGCGCCAGCAGTCAGACACGACACGTCATAGAGGTCGGACGTGCGACGAGTGGTCCTGTCAGTCGGACAGTTATTCCAGCTCCTGTGGATTTACGCGTCATCGGAAGTCCGCCAGTACTCTGAGAAGTCTTCCCTAGTTCATGTGTTGAACCAGAAGAGGGAATTGACGGTTATTTGAGCAACAAGTGCTCCAGTCAGGTACTGTGCCAGTAGCAGTGAAGCCGTGCAGTGACGTATGTTGACGTCTGTGGCAATTCACCAGTTCGTGACAGCTTAGTGGCTGACAGAGCCACTGGGTAGCTGAGGAAGAGAGGGCTATTTGGGGAACCGGACGACTGTAGCTGAGACGTAGGCGACAGCCGTTGCTGGGAGAAGACGACGGCCAGGAGACCGACTCCAACCTTCAAGAAGTCAAGGAGGAGGACGGACCTGCAGTGAGGAGGCACGGAGACGACGCGCTAAACGGTGGGACGACGAGAGGCTCTGGTAGGACACGACGACGTGTAGTGTGGGGGCGTTCCCGACACGAGGACCAGGAGCTACATCTCGACTTTCATCGGAGGATAGGGTGAAGTAGGTGGTTCTAGTTCCCTCCCCATTCCCCTTTAGTTAGCTATATTATTCGGCTATATTATCTAGCCTGAGGATTTTATATGTCGTGAGCAAGTCTCACCCATGTCACGATAAAGCACCAGTGTGCTAGACAGTACTATCAAGAGTACTTGTAATATTCATGTTGATTATTGGTGTGTACAGGCACCAGGAACCAGTGATAAATTTACTGTGTTGTGTATATCTTTCTATAGATTTTGATATGAACATATAGTGGTGAATTATATATAATATTATGCCAGTATTTGGAGGTTAGGCTATGTGCCCAGAAACTATTTATTTTCCATGTATTGATGATTGATTTATTTACCATATATATGTCTATGTTCATTCAGTGAATAATCATTTGTGAGTACAGTGAATTATTGCGTTATCGCCAACAAGAGAAAGTACTGAAAACTCCAGTGTTAATAGTTTATAATATATTGTTGAGTGAAGAACAATGTGAAGCCATTACAGTGAATCATTGTAGAATTGATTGTAGAAAAGACTGTTTGAGCCTGAGTACAGTGTAACTAAGTAATTCGGTTTATTTGTGCCAATATCGAGTGTGCGAGTTTCTAGTAATATTGGAGAATTTAAAGAAACCGCACGCGTGAATCTAGAAAACAAGCAAATTTCGCGCTGAGAGTCCATTGCGATCAGCTGTTCTTGACACTTGATGAGGAGGGGAGGATGTTGCCCCCTTGTGATCCCATAATATCCGTGGGAATTACCAGCCGCGTCAGGATCAGTTGATTTAATTGATTATTGTTTGGCTTTGTGACATCTTTCATACATTTTAAGTAAAATACAAAACTCTCTTTGTGTTTTATCATCCCCTCCATTGATCTTGTGGCTATACTATACCTGTCAGCATAGAGTGATAACAATAAGTACCTGCCTGATTCCTGATCTTTGAGTGTGACCTTGCCAAGGCTACCACTGAATGCACCAGTCCACTGAGGGTGTTACTGGCCACCTAAAAAAAACACCAGTTGGCGACCTTGTGGTTTACCGTAGAGCCCTGTTGTTGGGGAGGGCACACGACAGTCGATATGCACGAGTCGTGTTCTCACTCTTTCTTAATTAGAGGCCGTTAAGATTGACTGGGAGACTCTCCTGGCGTGCAGTGGCGCCGTGAGGATCGAGGGAAGACCCGCAGGGCTACGGTGAGTTACCTTGAGCATAACTATTGCTCACCCCAGAGTAAGGGTAGAGAATAATAGAGAGGTGAAACCCCCAACATTGGCGACCTTGCCAGGATATATAGATCGGAGTAAAGGTTGCAGTGGTACTTGGCAGTGGTGTTAGAGATCAGGTGAAGGTTATCACTCGTAGCACAAGATGGAGGGTGATAAAGTAACCAGGTTTATTGACTCTAGAGACGAACAGGTGCTGGAAGAGTGCACCAAGGCACAGTTACAGGCTATAGCGAATCATTTTGGAATAAAGCTGAAATCTGCCAGAGTTGGTGAAAGAAGACTAGAGATAATGGCTCAGCTCAAGGCTCGAGACGAAGCTTTGGGGGAGGAACGGCCCCAAACACCTGCCAGTGAGGGTGAACACCTGAGTATTGGTGGAAGCAGCAGGGGATCCAGCGGCAGCAGGCACAGCATAAAGCTGGAAATAATGAAGCTGCAGCTAGAAGCGCAGCTGAGGAGAGAGGAAGCACAGCAGCGCAAAGAAGAGCGAGAAGCAGAAGCGCAGCTGAGGAGAGAAGAAGCAGAAGCGCAGCTGAGGAGAGAAGAGGCACAGCAGCGCAAAGAAGAGCGAGAAGCAGAAGCGCAGCTGAGGAGAGAAGAGGCACAACAGCGCAAAGAAGAGCGAGAAGCACAACAGCGCAAAGAAGAGCAAGAGCGAGAAGCACAGATGAAGCGTGAGGAGCGAGAAGCACAACTGCGCCGAGAAGAACAAGAGCGAGAAGCTCAGATGAAGCGTGAGGAGCGAGAAGCACAGATGCAGCGTGAGGAACGAGAAGCACAGCTGCGCCGGGAAGAACACGAGCGAGAAGCACAGCTACGCAGGGAAGAACGAGAGCAAGAAGTTAGGATGAGACAACAGGAAATGGAAGCCAACAAGGAGGTGGAGCTGAAGCGAGCTGAACTGGGACTAGGTGCCCCTGCCCCGCCACAGGAAGACCGACGAGTGAGGGAACGAGACCTGCCGGTCTTTGTGCCTAGTGAAGCCGAAAGTTTCTTCGATCACTTTGAGAGAGTTGCTGCTATGAAGAGGTGGCCGAGGGCGGAGTGGGCGGAGTTGGTCCAAGGGAGGCTCACAGGTGAAGCTCGTGAAGCCTTCACTATGCTCGACTTCCAAGAATGCACTAACTACGATGCGGTAAAACGAGCTGTGCTCCGTTCCTTTAAGCTCACGCCAGAGTGTTACAGAAAGAGGTTTAGAGAATGTTCCCGGTTGCCAGGAAAATCGTATGCGGAGACGGCGAGGGACATGGAAAGAAAGTTCCTTAAGTGGATGGACTCTGAAGAAGCGGGGTCGGCCGAAGAAATCAAGGAACTAATGGTCATGGAGAAGTTTATGTCCGTGCTCCCTCCGGAGATCAGGATGAGGGTAAAGGAGGCAGACATAAAGAACCTGAGGGCCGCAGCCGACCGGGCCGACATGTTAGAAGAAGCCCTACGCCCACGCCGAGAGGGACAGAACCGACCACCCGCATACGTCGGAAACGATAGGAGTTATAGAAGGACGGATGGATGGAGGACAGGAGCGAGTTCTCCCAAATCCCACCTCTCAAGTTGGAACACCCGAGGATCAAAAGGTGCTGTAGAGCCGATAGGGGAGAACCAAGCTGAGAGCTCGGGAACTGTTACTGCAGGGAAAGAAACGACAAGTGAGGCGGGAAAGACACAGGGTGCGACGGCCTCTGGAGGCAGTGTTAAGGCGAGCGGTGGCGGATGGTCTCCGCCGAGGAGCCGCTGCTACAACTGCGGAATACCCGGACACGTCGCGCGGGAATGCAGACGCCCTAAGCAGCGGGGACACGTTGCTTTAGTGATGTTCGAGGACTAGAGGGCCGAGGGAGTGCGGGATGAACCCGTGCTGAATGGGGAGAAGAAAGTTCACCCATTTATGTGTCAAGGAACCGTAAGGATGGGGGTCGCAGACCCCATCCCAGTGAAGATGCTAAGAGACACCGGGGCTGACTTTACCCTGGTAAGTGAAACCCTGTTCCCCGAGGGTTACGAAAGTACCAGTGTGGGGGTGGCAAGTGTGACCACTGTGGGAGGCCCAGTGAGGATGCCCCTACACCAGGTAACTTTAAATTCCGAATATGGCTGCCAGACCCTAGTGGTGGGAGTCTGTACATCAATGCCCAAGATGGAGGCGCAGGTCATCTTGGGGAATGACGCGTGTGGAGGATATGTCCTCCCGCATCTCGTGAAGGGCGAAGAGTGCATAGAACAGTACAAGGAGACAGGCGGGGAGTTGAACGTCTGTGGGGACGAGAAGGGAATCGCACCGGTGGCGATCCCAGTTTGTACTGTGACACCGAGACAACGCGAAGAACAAGGAGGTTGTGGATCTGATGGGGCTGAGGAGACGACTGACAGCCTGGGAACAGATCACCTCTGCGTAGGACCCAGAGAACGAGTGGAGGGCGAGAGTAGCCCGAATGGTGAGTTGCAGGTGACCCTCACCAGTTCTCCAGGGGTAAACCGCACTTGTCTCGGAGAGTTGCCGCAGGAGGAGTTCCCCGAATTGGTTAGTAAGGCCGAAGGAGGACGTGTGGGTCCTGAGAAGGCTTACTTTCCATTTATCTATATTATATATGCCATGCTATTCATGATGAAGGAACGATGGACGCCAGGAGCAACCGTGGGAACGGTGATTAAATATGTCCAGAAGTTCAAAGAACGTCTCACTAGAGCGAAGGGACAGGCTAGGAAACTTTTGAAGAAGGCGCAACGTAAGATGTCGGAGTGGTGCGACAGGAGAGCTGCGCAGAGGGATTTTCAGGCCGGATCACAAGTAGTGGTTGTGCTGCCAGGTAAAGGTAGAGTGACCAAGTCGCGGTTCAAGAGACCGTACCGAGTGCTGCGACGGTTGGGTCCAGTGTCGTACGAGATTGGGAAGCCGGATGGACACCGAAAGAAACAGGTGTGTCGCGCAGACCGCCTGAGACCTTTCTTCACTGTGGAAGGAAGAGCCGCCAAGCAGGACGGAACGGATTCCCGAGAAACCCAGCGGAAGACGGGTCTGAGTGTACTGAGGGACCGAGAACTCCCGGAGGAGGAAAGTAAGTGGTCCAGGGCGGACAGCACCAGTCTCACCCGCACTGAGAGTCTGACAAGGATCAAGGTCAAGCACATCAAGGGGAAGGACGACGTAGTGGCGGACGCCCTATCCCGCATACACTAACGAGACATGACTCTTATTTTAAGGGGAGGGGTATGTGACGGAGTTCCCCCCTTATAATTCTCCCACGCCTGCAGTAAGAGTCATGTCTGCTTTTCCCAAGCGTTCTCTACGTTGCAGCTACAATTTGATATATGGGAGAGAGTGAAGTGTTCTCGGAGAGCCGAGAAATTTGTGAAATAGTGATATTTTGGCCTGTGGTTTAGGCCCTTTAGGGAGCCAAGATGGCGCTTACCTCTCTGATCTGCCGCCAAAACCGTGTGACGTCAGTGGCACCGGATTGGTCACCGACAGCAATGTGGCACCGGGAGCCAATGGAAACCTCCCGTGGCGAAAGTGACGTCACGAAGGAAGGGGGTCCGGCCAGCGCGCCGGGCTGGCGCCAGCAGTCAGACACGACACGTCATAGAGGTCGGACGTGCGACGAGTGGTCCTGTCAGTCGGACAGTTATTCCAGCTCCTGTGGATTTACGCGTCATCGGAAGTCCGCCAGTACTCTGAGAAGTCTTCCCTAGTTCATGTGTTGAACCAGAAGAGGGAATTGACGGTTATTTGAGCAACAAGTGCTCCAGTCAGGTACTGTGCCAGTAGCAGTGAAGCCGTGCAGTGACGTATGTTGACGTCTGTGGCAATTCACCAGTTCGTGACAGCTTAGTGGCTGACAGAGCCACTGGGTAGCTGAGGAAGAGAGGGCTATTTGGGGAACCGGACGACTGTAGCTGAGACGTAGGCGACAGCCGTTGCTGGGAGAAGACGACGGCCAGGAGACCGACTCCAACCTTCAAGAAGTCAAGGAGGAGGACGGACCTGCAGTGAGGAGGCACGGAGACGACGCGCTAAACGGTGGGACGACGAGAGGCTCTGGTAGGACACGACGACGTGTAGTGTGGGGGCGTTCCCGACACGAGGACCAGGAGCTACATCTCGACTTTCATCGGAGGATAGGGTGAAGTAGGTGGTTCTAGTTCCCTCCCCATTCCCCTTTAGTTAGCTATATTATTCGGCTATATTATCTAGCCTGAGGATTTTATATGTCGTGAGCAAGTCTCACCCATGTCACGATAAAGCACCAGTGTGCTAGACAGTACTATCAAGAGTACTTGTAATATTCATGTTGATTATTGGTGTGTACAGGCACCAGGAACCAGTGATAAATTTACTGTGTTGTGTATATCTTTCTATAGATTTTGATATGAACATATAGTGGTGAATTATATATAATATTATGCCAGTATTTGGAGGTTAGGCTATGTGCCCAGAAACTATTTATTTTCCATGTATTGATGATTGATTTATTTACCATATATATGTCTATGTTCATTCAGTGAATAATCATTTGTGAGTACAGTGAATTATTGCGTTATCGCCAACAAGAGAAAGTACTGAAAACTCCAGTGTTAATAGTTTATAATATATTGTTGAGTGAAGAACAATGTGAAGCCATTACAGTGAATCATTGTAGAATTGATTGTAGAAAAGACTGTTTGAGCCTGAGTACAGTGTAACTAAGTAATTCGGTTTATTTGTGCCAATATCGAGTGTGCGAGTTTCTAGTAATATTGGAGAATTTAAAGAAACCGCACGCGTGAATCTAGAAAACAAGCAAATTTCGCGCGGAGAGTCCATTGCGATCAGCTGTTCTTGACACTTGATGAGGAGGGGAGGATGTTGCCCCCTTGTGATCCCATAATATCCGTGGGAATTACCAGCCGCGTCAGGATCAGTTGATTTAATTGATTATTGTTTGGCTTTGTGACATCTTTCATACATTTTAAGTAAAATACAAAACTCTCTTTGTGTTTTATCATCCCCTCCATTGATCTTGTGGCTATACTATACCTGTCAGCATAGAGTGATAACAATAAGTACCTGCCTGATTCCTGATCTTTGAGTGTGACCTTGCCAAGGCTACCACTGAATGCACCAGTCCACTGAGGGTGTTACTGGCCACCTAAAAAAAACACCAGTTGGCGACCTTGTGGTTTACCGTAGAGCCCTGTTGTTGGGGAGGGCACACGACAGTCGATATGCACGAGTCGTGTTCTCACTCTTTCTTAATTAGAGGCCGTTAAGATTGACTGGGAGACTCTCCTGGCGTGCAGTGGCGCCGTGAGGATCGAGGGAAGACCCGCAAGGCTACGGTGAGTTACCTTGAGCATAACTATTGCTCACCCCAGAGTAAGGGTAGAGAATAATAGAGAGGTGAAACCCCCAACAATATATATATGTATATATATATATATATATATATATATATATATATATATATATATATATATATATATATATATATATATGTCGTACCTAGTAGCCAGAATGCACTTCTCAGCCTACTATTCAAGGCCCGATTTGCCTAATAAGCCAAGTTTTCCTGAATTAATATATTTTCTCTAATTTTTTCTTATGAAATGATAAAGCTACCCATTTCATTATGTATGAGGTCAATTTTTTTTTATTGGAGTTAAAATTAACGTAGATATATGACCAAAGCTAACCAACCCTACCTAACCTAACCTAACCTATCTTTATAGGCTAGGTTAGGTTAGGTAGCCTAAAAAGTTTGGTTAGGTTAGGTAGGTTAGGTAGTCGAAAAACAATTAATTCATGAAAACTTGTCTTATTAGGCAAATCGGGCCTTGCATAGTAGGCTGAGAAGTGCGTTCTGGCTACTAGGTACAACATATATATATATATATTTATATATATATATATATATATATATATATATATATATATATATATATATATATATATATATATATATATATATATATATATTATATATATATATATATATATATATATATATGTATATATATATATATATATATATATATACAATCTTTGGACAACACCCACCAGTGGGACTCGAACCCAGAAAGCACAACTACCTTCCAGTAGCTGGCATAACTAGTATGCTTTAACCCACTACGCCATCAGACCTTACAAAAGAAGTAGATAGTTCGAGATATATATCTCAAACATCTCCACCTCCCGAAGGCACCAGATGAGTGAGGGGTCAGTCTGCATTTTTCGTCAAGCCACTGTCAATGTGAGAGAACTCGTGTCCAGCTTATAAGCCTATACTTGCATAAACCACAAGTGAAGATTAACAATCTTTGGACAACACCCACCAGTGGGACTCGAACCCAGAAAGCACAACTACCTTCCAGTAGCTGGCATAACTAGTATGCTTTAACCCACTACGCCATCAGACCTTACAAAAGAAGTAGATAGTTCGAGATATATATCTCAAACATCTCCACCTCCCGAAGGCACCAGATGAGTGAGGTGCATCTCCTCACTCATCTGGTGCCTTCGGGAGGTGGAGATGTTTGAGATATATATCTCGAACTATCTACTTCTTTTGTAAGGTCTGATGGCGTAGTGGGTTAAAGCATACTAGTTATGCCAGCTACTGGAAGGTAGTTGTGCTTTCTGGATTCGAGTCCCACTGGTGGGTGTTGTCCAAAGATTGTTAATCTTCACTTGTGGTTTATGCAAGTATAGGCTTATATATATATATATATATATATATATATATATATATATATATATATATATATATATATATATATATATGTTTCATTGAATATGACCGCATATTCTGTATTTATTATTTTCTGGTTTAGGGCTTCTATCCCTCTAACTATTTTCTTAGCATCAGGGCTTAATTGAAATAGGAGTTCTCCAAAACTCATTTTCGTACTTTTAAGGTGAAGAAAAGAAGTGATTTACTATAGAGTGTATTACACTTATTTATATAATTTGCACAACGTTTCGAACCTCCATGGTTCATTCTCAAGTGAACAGATCTTACAATACTAGTTGATTTTATACCCGCACTGGGTCAGGTGATAATACAATAAAGGTGAAAACATGGGGGGATACATAAGGGATAAATGTGAGGTGAAACATAGAGGCTGCAGAAGGCTTATTGGCCCATACGAGGCATCTCCTATCTAAACACAAAGATTAATCCAGTGTAATTGGCCTATTATGTTGGACATTGTCTTCTGTGTTGGCATCGATATGTTCTTGTCTTGTCCTTACTCTCATGGTGGGTAGAGTAAATAGTTCCGTGATTTGGGTGTTCATGGTAGGTCGCTCTATTCTTATGTGAATTGCCTCAAGAATTTGTAATCTTCTTGCATCTTGGGTTTTGTCTATTATGCAGGTATTCTTGTTCAACATTTCTCTTGTTAGAGTAATGTCATTGGCTTGTCTCATGTGATTCCTAGGGGCACCAGATTGAAGATGGCATGTCAAACGCCTCGTCAGCTTGGTCGACGTCATACCTATGTACTTACATTGAAGGTTACATCCTTCGTGGGGGCAAGTGTACATGTATACAACGCTTGACTGCTGTAGAGGGTTCTCCGTCGGCTTCGGGCTGTTTTTGATAAGGAGTTCGGAAGTCTTCTTGGTTTTGTAGAATATTATCAGGTTTATGTTTTGGTTAGGAGTAGTGCTTTTTACTCCTTTACGGATTATTTCTTTCATTATTCTTTCCTCTTTTATATGTTCACTGTGCATGGTTGATTTGTAATATAATTTTATTGGGGGTGTTGTTATTTCTGTTCTAGGTTCTGAATTATACCAACGGTCCAAGTGTCTTCTTATAGCAGCGTTTATTTCCGCGTTGCTATGTCCGTTGTTCACCAATACCTGAGTTACTCTTTCAAACTCTCTACTCACGTTGCTCCATTCAGAGCAGTGGGTAAGCGCTCGACGAATATAAGCATTGAGAACACTGGCTTTGTATCTTTGGGGGCACTCACTTCTACCGTTCAGGCATAATCCTATGTTGGTGGGCTTGGTATATACGTTGGTGCTTAAAGAGGTTCCTGTTTTTGTTATTAGTACATCCAAGAATGGCAGACTGTTATTTTCACTATTTTCATGTGTAAATCGGAGTACTGACTCTCTCTCTAGGTATCTTTTTAGGTCAATTAGTTCATCTGAGTCTTTTACTATTACGAATATGTCATCTACATAACGGCAGTATACAGTTGGTTTTTGTCTGCTACTGAAGACCCTGACTTCGATGGTTCCCATATAAAAATTAGCAAATAAAACTCCTAAGGGGGAGCCCATTGCTACTCCGTCTATTTGTAAATACATGTCTCCTTGTGGACTGATGAAAGGGGCTTCCTTTGTACATGCTTCGAGAAGACTTTTCAAGTGTGGCTCAGGTATGTCTAATTTGGGGGTGCTCTCGTCTCTGTCCAGTATCATTCCTATGGTTGTGTCGACTGGGACGTTGGTAAATAGGGATTCAACGTCCAGGGAAGCGATGATTCCATCGCGCTGAGTAGATTTGATTAATTCTAGGAAATCTGCTGATGATTGTAGACTGTACTTACTTGGAGTGTATGGAGTTAGGAGTTCGTTAAGTCTTTTTGCCAGGTGATAGGTTGGAGTTGGTATTTGGCTGATTATTGGGCGTAGTGGGTTACCTGGTTTGTGCGTCTTAACATTGCCGTAGGCATATCCTAAGCCATAGTCGCCTTGAAGTTTATTGAAATGCACACTACCTTTCTTTGCGTTGATTGCTGTAATTGTTTTGTTTACTTTCCGCTTAAGGTCTTCTACGGGGTTCCTCGTGATTCGTTGAAATTTGGAGTCGTCACTAAGGATGTCGCTAATTTTGTTCATGTATTCATGGGTAGGAATCAATACATATGCTGCTGCTTTGTCGGCTTTTCTTATTGTTACGTCTTTCAGATTTTTTAGTTGTTTCGCTGCTTCTTTGAGTCGTGGGGTTAAGATTGTAGATGAATATGTTCCTCGTTTTTTCCCTGCTTCTGCAAGTAGTTCAGCTTGAAGTGTGTCAGTGGTGATGACTTTTTTGTTGTCTTCTAGCTTATGGATATCGTCCAGAAGCATTTCGATTTCCAGGCGTTTTTGATGCATCTTTGGTTTAGATAAGAATTGACAATTTAGACCAAGATTTAAGAGGTCTCGTTGGTCCTGGGTAAGATCATAAGAAGTCAGGTTAATGTAGCCATCTTTAGGACGAGGGATTTTTAACTGTCCACCGTTTAGGGCTGTTAACTTACGGAGTGTCTTTGTTTCTACAAGAGTTTTATGTTGTTGTTTCAGGTTAAATAGTTCACTGTTGATGGTTTGCTTCAGTTGGATAGGGATCACTATAGGTATAGGCAAGAGCTCATTCGGCATCAACTAAACAAGAAGAAGGAAGCCCTCCAAACCTTTACAGAGCAGGCTGAGCAACTGTTAAACAAATGGACCCAGTACGACATCCCTATCCAACTCAAGCAAACCATCAACAGTGAACTATTTAATATATATATATATATATATATATATATATATATATATATATATATATATATATATATATATATATATATATATAACTGAAAACTCACACCCCAGAAGTGACTCGAACCCATACTCCCAGGAGCAACGCAACTGGTATGTACGAGACGCCTTAATCCACTTGACCATCACGACCGGACAAAATGAGGTGATAGCCGAAGCTATTTGAACCACCCCACCGCCGGCACTCGGATAGTAATCTTGGGCATAGCATTTTACCAAATCACCTCATTCTTTGGGGCACACGTGAGGAACACAAATGCGAACAAGCCTGAATGGTCACCAGGACAATATGCAACTGAAAACTCACACCCCAGAAGTGACTCGAACCCATACTCCCAGGAGCAACGCAACTGGTATGTACGAGACGCCTTAATCCACTTGACCATCACGACCGGACAAAATGAGGTGATAGCCGAAGCTATTTGAACCACCCTACCGCCGGCACTCGGATAGTAATCTTGGGCATAGCATTTTACCAAATCACCTCATTCTTTGGGGCACACGTGAGGAACACAAATGCGAACAAGCCTGAATGGTCCCCAGGACAATATGCAACTGAAAACTCACACCCCAGAAGTGACTCGAACCCATACTCCCAGGAGCAACGCAACTGGTATGTACGAGACGCCTTAATCCACTTGACCATCACGACCGGACAAAATGACCATTTGTGTTCCTCACGTGTGCCCCAAAGAATGAGGTGATTTGGTAAAATGCTATGCCCAAGATTACTATCCGAGTGCCGGCGGTGGGGTGGTTCAAATAGCTTCGGCTATCACCTCATTTTGTCCGGTCGTGATGGTCAAGTGGATTAAGGCGTCTCGTACATACCAGTTGTGTTGCTCCTGGGAGTATGGGTTCGAGTCACTTCTGGGGTGTGAGTTTTCAGTTGCATATTGTCCTGGGGACCATTCAGGCTTGTTCGCATTTGTGTTCCTCACGTGTGCCCCAAAGAATGAGGTGATTTGGTAAAATGCTATGCCCAAGATTACTATCCGAGTGCCGGCGGTGGGGTGGTTCAAATAGCTTCGGCTATCACCTCATTTTGTCCGGTCGTGATGGTCAAGTGGATTAAGGCGTCTCGTACATACCAGTTGCGTTGCTCCTGGGAGTATGGGTTCGAGTCACTTCTGGGGTGTGAGTTTTCAGTTGCATATTGTCCTGGGGACCATTCAGGCTTGTTCGCATTTGTGTTCCTCACGTGTGCCCCAAAGAATGAGGTGATTTGGTAAAATGCTATGCCCAAGATTACTATCCGAGTGCCGGCGGTGGGGTGGTTCAAATAGCTTCGGCTATCACCTCATTTTGTCCGGTCGTGATGGTCAAGTGGATTAAGGCGTCTCGTACATACCAGTTGTGTTGCTCCTGGGAGTATGGGTTCGAGTCACTTCTGGGGTGTGAGTTTTCAGTTGCATATTGTCCTGGGGACCATTCAGGCTTGTTCGCATTTGTGTTCCTCACGTGTGCCCCAAAGAATGAGGTGATTTGGTAAAATGCTATGCCCAAGATTACTATCCGAGTGCCGGCGGTGGGGTGGTTCAAATAGCTTCGGCTATCACCTCATTTTGTCCGGTCGTGATGGTCAAGTGGATTAAGGCGTCTCGTACATACCAGTTGCGTTGCTCCTGGGAGTATGGGTTCGAGTCACTTCTGGGGTGTGAGTTTTCAGTTGCATATTGTCCTGGGGACCATTCAGGCTTGTTCGCATTTGTGTTCCTCACGTGTGCCCCAAAGAATGAGGTGATTTGGTAAAATGCTATGCCCAAGATTACTATCCGAGTGCCGGCGGTGGGGTGGTTCAAATAGCTTCGGCTATCACCTCATTTTGTCCGGTCGTGATGGTCAAGTGGATTAAGGTGTCTCGTACATACCAGTTGCGTTGCTCCTGGGAGTATGGGTTCGAGTCACTTCTGGGGTGTGAGTTTTCAGTTGCATATTGTCCTGGGGACCATTCAGGCTTGTTCGCATTTGTGTTCCTCACGTGTGCCCCAAAGAATGAGGTGATTTGGTAAAATGCTATGCCCAAGATTACTATCCGAGTGCCGGCGGTGGGGTGGTTCAAATAGCTTCGGCTATCACCTCATTTTGTCCGGTCGTGATGGTCAAGTGGATTAAGGCGTCTCGTACATACCAGTTGCGTTGCTCCTGGGAGTATGGGTTCGAGTCACTTCTGGGGTGTGAGTTTTCAGTTGCATATTGTCCTGGGGACCATTCAGGCTTGTTCGCATTTGTGTTCCTCACGTGTGCCCCAAAGAATGAGGTGATTTGGTAAAATGCTATGCCCAAGATTACTATCCCAGTGCCGGCGGTGGGGTGGTTCAAATAGCTTCGGCTATCACCTCATTTTGTCCGGTCGTGATGGTCAAGTGGATTAAGGCGTCTCGTACATACCAGTTGCGTTGCTCCTGGGAGTATGGGTTCGAGTCACTTCTGGGGTGTGAGTTTTCAGTTGCATATTGTCCTGGGGACCATTCAGGCTTGTTCGCATATATATATATATATATATATATATATATATATATATATATATATATATATATATATATATATATATATATATATATATATATATATATGTATGTTCGGCTACCTAACCTAACCTTCGGCTTTTTCGGCTACCTAACCTAACCTAACCTATAAAGACAGGTTAAGTTAGGTTAGGTAGGGTTGGTTAGGTTCGGTCATATATCTACGTTAATTTTAACTCCAATATAAAAAAATTGACCTCATACATAATGAAATTTGTAGCCACCCCTGCAAGGAGAGACAAAACCTTAGGTGCCTCTGTCATCAAAGCTATAAATGATTTTCCCAGGGAGGACAACCAGGTGCGCCTTCCCACTCGCGCGAGAAACACCCACGGCAGGAAGAGCAACAGTGACATCATCCGAGACATCAAAAATCAGAACATCAGTCACCAAGAAAATAGAAGAAGGAAACACTATTGGCGCAATACGAGTCATCACCAGTGAGGACTCAATTGCCGACAGAGATGCCGCAACAGCTCAAGCCCTAGGGGAGAAACACCCACCCAGGGCTCCGCGTGAGGACGACATTGTACAAGTGGGGGCTACCGGAGCAGAACCTCTCTGGGTGGCTGAATCTGTGGTCCATAAAGCAGCCATGTCCTTCCCTACAGGATCAGCAGGTGGGTTCACAGGACTAAAACCCAACCACCTCAAGCAAATGCTCAACCCTGCACTGGGTGACATTGCAAAGAACCTCTAGGCGGAACTAACCAGATTCACCAACACATGTCTAGCTGGTAACATACCAGCGTCCATAAGACCTATCTTTTTTGGAGCATCTCTCTGTGCTCTAAAGAAAAAGGATGGAGGGATCAGGCCAATAGCTGTGGGCAATTCTCTCCGGCGTCTCGTCGCAAAGGCAGCTGCAAGAACAGTTAGTGATGCAGCGGC
This sequence comes from Procambarus clarkii, assembly GCF_040958095.1. Lineage (NCBI taxonomy): Eukaryota > Metazoa > Arthropoda > Malacostraca > Decapoda > Cambaridae > Procambarus > Procambarus clarkii. Next base: position 21,102,328 of record NC_091223.1, on the reverse strand, counting down.
CAACATGCTGAAGCCAAAACAGCTCGGGTTTGGCATTCCACAAGGGTGTGAGGCGGCAGCCCATGCAGCTCGAGCCTTCATCGCCAACATCACAGACGAAAAGGCCCTTATCAAGCTAGATTTCAAAAATGCCTTCAATTTGGTGCGGAGGGATGCTGTACTCCGTGCGGTTCATAGTCATTTCCCTTCCCTCTACCCTTTTGTACATTCATGCTACAATATGGATCTTAAGCTACTTTTTTGGCGAACATGAAATTGACTCGCGAGAAGGCGTCCAACAGGGTGACCCCCTTGCTCCTCTCCTTTTCTGCTTAGTCATCAAACAAGTCACAGAGGTCCTGTCCAGCGAGCTTAACATCTGGTTCTTGGATGATGGTACCCTAGCTGGTTCCCAAGACTCCCTCCTGGAGGACATCAGAAAAATCCAGGAGCAAGGTGCAGTTTTAGACCTCACCCTGAACCCTTCTAAATGTGAAATAATATGTTCCAACCAGGGCATCGTAGAGAGAATAGAGGGTCTTCTGCCAAATATCCATAAAACTAAACCTGAAGACAGCACACTCCTAGGAGCTCCCCTGGGGTTGAAAGCCATCGATGAGGTCCTTGATAAGAAAATCGCCGACCTTAAGAGGATGTATGGGAGGATTGAGGATATTGATGCTCATGATGCACTCTACCTCATCACCAGATGTCTGTCCCTCCCCAGGTTAACCTACTTTCCGAGGTGTTCACCATCTTACAGTAGCCAAAACCTAAGTGAGTATGACCGGTTACTGAAATCAATGCTAGAAAAAGCCCTTAACCTCTATCTCGATGACCTACAGTGGAAACAAGCCTCTCTTCCCGTAAGACTTGGGGGCCTCGGACAGCAACGCAAATCGCTGTTCCAGCCTTCCTGTCCTCCTTATCAGCATCCGACGACCTTGTGAAGGAAATTCTACCTGCCAACTTACATCAGCTGGCAGGTGTACATGATCCCAATTTTACACGCTGTGCCACAGAGTGAGCCTCTCGTGCAGGCCAATCACCTCAACCACGATCCCCAAAAGCCCACAAGCAATCCAGCTGGGATGGCCCCATTGTAGACCAAGTTGCTGCAGAGTGCCTGGGTGCTGCAACAACACAACACGACATTGCTCGCCTCACAGCAGTAGCAGCACCACATGCAGGGGATTTCCTGTTAGCAACCCCAATGTCGGCAACTGGCACGCGTCTCACAGCACACGCCCTCCGAATTGCTGTGGCCCTCCGCCTTGCTGCCCTAATCCACACCAGATATAGGTGTATTTGCGGCGAGGTGGTGGCTGACAGGTACGGCCACCATGGCCTATTCTGCCAAAGCACAGGGGAATGGCACTCGAGGCACAGTGAAGTTAACGACATCATCAAGAGGAGCCTCACCACAGCTGGATGCCCAGCTGAAAGAGAGCCCCATTACCTAACGCCCCGTAACTCTGATACTCTTATTGGTCGCCCGGATGGTATCACAGTGAACCCCTGGAAGAATGGCAAGCAGTTGGAATGGGACTACACGTGCGTATCAACCCTGGCTAACACCTACATTAACCTCAGTGTTGCACAACCAGGTGGCGCTGCCACCCACAGGGAAGCAGCCAAATCCCGTAAGTATAGAGAACTGGATCACCACTACAATTTTGTCCCCATTGCTTCTGAGACACTCGGCGCCTGGGGTAAAAGTGCTACCAGTTTTTTGAAGGAACTGGGTTCTAGGCTCATTGAAACGACAAGGGACCCAAGAGCTGCAAGCTTTCTTTTCCAGCGCCTCAGTGTGGCGATACAGAGGGGAAATGCGCACTGCATCCAGGGTTCCTGCCCGCCATCTGAGGAGCTGGAGGAACTCGACAACCTATAATAACCATCTTTGTAACCCATATGTAACTCCTTTTTTGTAACAAAGTTCAAATAAAGTAAATATATATGTGTATATATATATATATATATATATATATATATATATATATATATATATATATATATATATATATATATATATATATATATATATATATATGTCGTACCTAGTAGCCAGAACGCACTTCTCAGCCTACTATGCAAGGCCCTATTTGCCTAATAAGCCAAGTTTTCCTGAATTAATATATTTTCTCTAATTCTTTTCTTAGGAAATAATAAAGCTACCCATTTCATTATGTATGAGGTCAATTTTTTTTTATTGGAGTTAAAATTAACGTAGATATATACAATACAATACAATACAATACAATACAATTTTATTTAGGTAAGGTACATACATACAATAAATATTTACAAGGATTGTTTGACTTATAGGTAGAGCTAGTACATACAATGCCTAAAGCCACTATTACGCAAAGCGTTTCGGGCATGATAAACTTAAATGACAAGCTTAATACTAATTGAGCATAATGAGTAGAATGAAAACAAGAAATGAAAACATAGATGAAAAAGCAGCACAAATACAATTATGTCGACAAACAGCGCTCTTTAAAGAAAAAAACAGACATTGGTTGACAATAGAAGGGTAAGGTAGGTTACAGGGAATTTATTAGGTATAGCTTCGCTTTTAACTTAAACTGGTTGAGAGAGGTACAGTCTTTAACATGGTTGGGAAGGTCATTCCACATTCTGGGCCCCTTGATTTGTAGAGCATTTCTAGTTTGATTAAGTCGTACTCTAGGAATATCAAAACTGTATTTATTTCTGGTGTGATGCTCATGGGTTCTGATACAACCTTCTATGAAGCTTTTGAGATCAGGATTGGCATTATTGTTTAGCGTTTTATATATGTATAATACACATGAGAGAATGTGCAGTGACTTAATGTCTAACATATTCAGAGATTTAAGTAGGGGTACCGAGTGATGTCTGGGGCCAGAATTGGATATTGTCCTAATAGCAGCTTTGTGTTGAGTAATTAGAGGACGTAAGTGATTTTGGGTAGTAGAGCCCCAAGCACAAATACCATAGTTGAGATATGGATAGTTAAGGGAGTAATAGAGAGTCACCAGGGCAGGGCGTGGTACATAATATCTGATCTTAGAAAGAATGCCCACAGTTTTTGAAACTTTTTTTGATATGTTTAGAATGTGTCCCTGGAAATTAAGCTTGTGGTCAATGAGAATGCCAAGGAATTTGCCATCTAATTTGTTACAAATTTGGGTATTGTTTATTTTGAGATTTATTTGATTAGAGGATTTATTGCCAAACAGAATATAAAAGGTTTTGTCAATGTTAAGGGTGTTAATATGACCAAACCTAACCAACCCTACCTAACCTAACCTATCTATATAGGTTAGGTTAGGTAATCAAAAATGTTAGGTTAGGGTAGGTTAGGTAGTCAAAAAAGCATTAGTTCATGAAAACTTGGCTTATTAGGCAAATTGGGCCTTGCATAGTAGGCTGAGAAGTGCATTCTGGCTACTAGGTACGACATATATATATATATATATATATATATATATATATATATATATATATATATATATATATATATATATATATATATATATATATATATAACTAGAAACTTCACACCCCAGAAGGATTCGAAGCAAGACAGCTAGGAGCATTATGTACCTTGGTGTATCTGGTTCCTTAAATTAGGTACGCCAAGGTGCATAATGCCCCTAGGTGTCTAGGTTCGAATCCTTCTTGGGTGTGGAGTTTTCAGTTGCATATTGCCTTAGGGACCATTGAAGCTTGTTTGCCTATATGTTGCTTATGTGGCCTCCACAAAGTGTAGTGATTCAATGAAAATCTATGCACAAGCTTACCACCAAGTGCTGTCGCGTCGTTGAGGATATAGCTTCGGCTACCAATGACTTTTGTACTGTCACGGTGGTCAAGTGGTTAAGGAACCAGGTATGCCAAGGTGTATAATGCTCCTGGCTGTCTGGATTAGAATCCCTCTGGGGTGTGGAGTTTTCAGTTTTCAGTTGTATTTGTGCTGCTTTTTCAGTCATGTTCCCCCTTTTTTTATCTTTATTTGTATTTGTTTTCAACACTTTTTATTCTTTATGCTCAATTAGTATTAAGTTCTAGATATTAATGTTTTTCTTGCCCGAAACGCATTGCGTAATAGTGGCTTTAGGCATTGTATGTACTAGCTCTATCTATATATCAATCCATTAATGTAACATCACTTGTATGTATGTACCTTACCTGAATAAACATATTTATTTATTTATTTATTTTATTTCAGTTGCATATTGGATTGGGGACCATTCAAGCTTGTTCACATTTGTATTGCTCATGTGGTCCCACAAAGTGAGGTGATTCGTTGAAATATCTATGCCCATGCTTACCACCAAGAGCTGTAAGGTCATTGGGGATATAGCTTCGGCTACCAATGACTTTTGTGCAGTCACGGTGGTCGAGTGGTTAAGGAACCAGGTATGCCAAGATGCATAATGCTCCTGGCTGTCTGGGTTCGAATCCTTCTGGGGTGTGGAGTTTTCAGTTGCCTATTAGCTTGGGGACCATTCAACCTTATTCGCATATATATTAATGTATATATACTGTTACGGTGATCCCTTCCTTAGACAAAGAGATTGTGACTATTCCTTCACCGCCTACTCAACAACAAACAGGGGTACCTCGGTTTAAGAATTTAATCCGTACCTTGAGACGGTTCGTAACCCGATTTTTTTTTATTTATTTACTTTTTTTATATACAAGAAGGTACATTAGGTTTGTGAGGATACATAGCATGGTATTTACAATCTTGTAAAGCCACTAGTATGCACAGAATTTCGGGCAAGAAAATTCGTAAACCGAAGCGAATTTCCCCATAAGAAATAATGGAAGATGAATTAATCCGTTCCTGACTCCCCAGAAACATCACTTCAAAGTAAATTTTATACCTAATTCACCCAAATCTACACTACAAAAGTATGTTCAAGTTATTACCCGTGCTGATGACTCCTGTTGGTGCATGGAAGATGGTGAGGAGAGGAGGAGAGGTGTTACTGTTTGGAAGTGGAGTCCCCTTCCATTATAACATCATGCAGTGATGATTTCTCTAGAGTGCATTATCTGACACGTTTTGCCTGCATGTCACTAGGTTCTGGTTGTGGCTTACTGCTTGATTTTCTCACTTTTCTCACAAGGAAACGTTCCACTGAAGATTATTTTTCCCTTCTTTGCAACACTTGTCTGTAGTGAGGCATCACATTGTCATTGAAAAGATTAATGCAACGGCCTGCTACAGCTTTCTCTGGGTGATTCTTTTCAGCAAAACTTTGCAGTCCTTCCCATACTGCACACATTTTCTTAATTAACGAGGAAGGGACATTCTCTACTGCCTCCTCTTCCTCCCCTGAAGATTTGTTGTACTGCTTAGCTAGTTCAACAACACAAGTACCATTTTCATGCTTACGAGTGATCTTTTGTTTTTCCTCTATGGTCATTCTCACATGTGATTTCTTGCCTTGAATCTTACCACTGGCTTTCTTGGGATCCATGGTGAGATATATAATAACAACTTTTATGATCAAATGGCCAAAAATCCGACAAAAAAAATGCAAATTCTTGTGGAGAATTCAGGCAGGAGAGTCACTAGGCGCGAGGCACTGGTAAACTGAGGCGCGATCGCCGTGCCCCCACACGCTAGGTCGGCCGTACGCGTATCAACAAACTCGTATCCCGATACAAAGTTCGTATCTCAATTCAAATATTCCGAACAAATCATCCTCGTAACTGGAAAAGTTCGTAAACAGGGACGTTCGTAGCCTGAGGTTACACGTATCAACAAACTCGTATCCCGATGAAAAGTTCGTATCCCCATTCAAATTTTCTGAACAAATCAGGCTCGTAACCTGAAAAGTTCGTAAACAGGAACGTTCATAAACCGAGGTACCACTGTATCTGCATACGCCAGTGTAAGAAATCAACATCAAGAACAACAACAATATGTGCTCGGAAGCCATGTCTAGACAGACACCACCACCACCCTCCCCCCTCAAGTATCCGACACTCCCGGACATCTACTGTCTGGGACCAACTCCACTCGCCAGCCTAACCACTCGTTTAAGACGAGTGGTTAGTTACATGCACATGAGCGCCACCTACAGTGAGGCCTGGCCGCTTATATAAGCAGCTCACCACCAGCCAGACCTCACGGGAGACATCTCCCGTCACGCAGGGTGCAGTTGCACCTCTATAGATCTCCAGTATCATCTATTGATACTGGTAATGGCTCAAAAGGGCCACCACTTACGGGCTATTCATGCCCGTGCCACCTTTTGGGTGGCTTAATCTTCATCAATCATCAATCAGCCAGACCTCAGAATACTCTTAGTGCTCCAAGCTGCAAGATCTCTCCCCTGGGTGTCTGTAGACTCGAGCAGCTCTTGTATAAAGTATATATCCTGCATCTTTAATTGTGCTATTAACGTAACTGTCACATGTTTATATTTCTTTTGCATTGCATTTTGTGTTATCGCCAAGTATCATAGAGGAATTGTATTATTTGTTGTTAAAGTCACTTTCGCGCTCTCGGCGCTCAAAAAAAAACAATACCCCAGATGCTTTCGGCACTTAGCGCGCCTACGCGTAAGACCGAAAAAGTGTACACTCTTTTGACTGTCCTGACAATAATTGAAGGCGCACGTATTTAAATTTGGTATCACTGTGTTCGCACTGAAATTGTCTATAAGAGCATACCTATAAAATGCCGCCCAAGCATAAGGAGTATCAACACCAAATAAAAAACTATGCAGATCACTCGCCGAGAGCGCCAAACAGCAACAAAATGTTTCCACTCTCTTAATGGTTGTGAAGCCTACAGTTGTCCTACATCGCTAATTTTGGTATCATTGGAATCGCAATAAAATTCTCTACGCGGACATATGCATATGAATGTTTAATATAGGTAATTGCCCACCCGCAAGAGTGTGTGAAGTGGAGAGTAGTTAGCCGCGAGCGCACTGGCGAAAACACAGGGGGGAAATCATGCTTGGAAGGTTTATTCGTTTCCTGACCCTACTTTTCTATGTACGTATTTCTTTTTTATACCAATGTGTTCGCAATAAAATTTTCTATAAGATGAAATGTATAACATTTGTACAAAGCATGTGTAAGAGAAGCGCCAAATATAGAACCACGTCGCTCAGTATGCGTTCGCGGCAGAAACGAACACATTGTTTTCGTTCGTTTGATGTTTGTCACGTTTATACTTGTTGAAACATTTTATAATTTGTATAACAGTGATCGCAGTAAAATTCCCTACTCAGACATATACATAACACATACAAATTTTCCCACGTGGTGGATATATCAACGGCTAAAGGGAACCCACTGCCACACGCTCGCCACACCCCCAAACATACTTTGTGTATTTTTTTTTTTTTACTCATAGAAGTTTATGTGATATAATATTCATTCTGATACCAAAAAATTCGCAAATAAATTCTCTACAAAACGTATATAATCTGAGAGTATCCCCATCCCCTGAGAGTAACCATCAATTTCGGTTAAAAAATGGAATTTATAGAAATATTTTTTCGATGGACGAGAAAAGTAGGCTGTTATGCGGAATCGTAAGAAAAAACGGCGACGAGTTATCTGTAATCTAAAGCGCGAAAGTGTTAAATATTTAAGTTTTTCATTCTTTTAGAATTCTCTCACACCGTAAAGAGGTCAGAAGCATTTTTTTTTTACTTTGTTTTATTTTAAATTTAATGTGATTGGCATTCCACCAGCCAGAATAGCCACTGTTCTATTCTTTCACTTTAACGTCACATTAAAGTGGGGGTCTGTCCGAGAGGATTTCCTCGCCTCGCTGCTGCATTAGAACACCCCCAATGCCGGTGCTGCTGGCGTCCACGTTGAGGACGAAGGGGTTCGTAACATCTGGTGAGGCGAGAATAGGATTAGTACACAATAGAGTCTTCGATTGTTCAAATGCAACTGACTGGGAAGTTGTCCAAAGGTATCATTTGTCCAAAGGTATATATACATATATATATATATATATATATATATATATGTCGTACCTAGTAGCCAGAACGCACCTCTCAGCCTACTATTCAAGGCCCGATTTGCCTAATAAGCCAAGTTTTCATGAATTAATGTTTTTTCGTCTACCTAACCTACCTAACCTAACCTAACCTAGGTTTTTTTGGCTACCTAACCTAACCTTACCTATAAATATAGGTTAGGTTAGGTTAGGTAGGGTTGGTTAGGTTCGGTCATATATCTACGTTAATTTTAACTCCAATAAAAAAAAATTGACCTCATACATAGAGAAAAGGGTTGCTTTATCATTTCATAAGAAAAAAATTATAGTAAATATATTAATTCAGGAAAACTTGGCTTATTAGGCAAATCGGGCCTTGAATAGTAGGCTGAGAAGTGAGTTCTGGCTACTAGGTACGACATATATATATATATATATATATATATATATAACTGAAAACTCACACCCCAGAAGTGATTCGAACCCATACTCCCAGAAGCAACGCAACTGGTATGTACAAGACGCCTTAATCCACTTGACCATCACGACCGGACATAATGAGGTGATAGCCGGTCGTGATGGTCAAGTGGATTAAGGCGTCTTGTACATACCAGTTGCGTTGCTTCTGGGAGTATGGGTTCGAATCACTTCTGGGGTGTGAGTTTTCAGTTGCATATTGTCCTGGGGACCATTCAGGCTTGTTCGCATTTGTGTTCCTCACGTGTGCCCCAAAGAATGAGGTGATTTGGTAAAATGCTATGCCCAAGATTACTATCCGAGTGCCGGCGGTGGGGTGGTTCAAATAGCCTCGGCTATCACCTCATTATGTCCGGTCGTGATGGTCAAGTGGATTAAGGCGTCTTGTACATACCAGTTGCGTTGCTTCTGGGAGTATGGGTTCGAATCACTTCTGGGGTGTGAGTTTTCAGTTGCATATTGTCCTGGGGACCATTCAGGCTTGTTCGCATATATATATATATATATATATATATTGTATATATACATATATATATATATATATATATATATATATATATATATATATATATATATATATATATATATATATATAAATTTGTGAGGGTACCACCTCTGGTGCCAATGTGGGGACCCATAGCCTCGGAGAAGAAAATAAAAAGTATTCAGAGGAGACCTTGTGGTCTCTCACTGAACACTAATATTATCTTCTCCTATACCACCCCCATTCTTTTCTATGTAAACATATATATTTGCTTTATTTGAACCTTGTTACAAAAAAGAGTTACATATAGGTTACAAAGATGGTTATCATAGGTTATCGAGTTCCTCCAGCTCCGATGGCGGGCAGGAACCCTGGATGCAGTGTGCATTTCCCCTCTGTATCGCCACGCTGAGGCGCTGGAAAAGAAAACTGGCAGCTCTTGTGTCCCTTGTTTTTTCAATGAGCCTAGAACCCAGTACCTTCAAAAAACTGGTAGCACTTTTACCCCAGGCGCCGAGTGTCTCAGAAGCAATGGAGACAAAATTTTAGTGGTGATCCAGTTTTCTATACTTACGGGATTTGGCTGCTTCCCTGTGGGTGGCAGCGCCACCTGGTTGTGCAACACTGAGGTTAATGTAGGTGTTAGCCAGGGTTGATACGCACGTGTAGTCCCATACCAACTGCTTGCCATTCTTCCAGAGGTTCACTGTGATACCATCCGGGCGACCAATAAGAGCATCAGAGTTACGGGGCGTTAGGTAACGGGGCTCTCTTTCAGCTGGGCATCCAGCTGTGGTGAGGCTCCTCTTGATGATGTCGTTAACTTCACTGTGCCTCGAGTGCCATCCCCCTGTGCTTTGGCAGAGTAGGCCATGGTGGCCGTACCTGTCAGCCACCACCTCGCCTCAAATACACCTATATCTGGTGTGGATTGGGGCAGCAAGGCGAAGGGCCACAGCAATTCGGAGGGCGTATATATATATATATATATATATATATATATATATATATATATATATATATATATATATATATATATATATATGTGTCGTACCTAGTAGCCAGAATGCACTTCTCAGCCTACTATGCAAGGCCCGATTTGCCTAATAAGCCAAGTTTTCCTGAATTAATATATTTTCCCTAGTTTTTTTCTTATGAAATGATAAAGCTACCCATTTCATTATGTATGAGGTCAATATATTTTTATTGGAGTTAATATTAAAGTAGATATATGACCGAACCTAACCAACCCTACCTCACCTAACCTAACCTATCTTTAAAGGTTAGGTTAGGTTAGGTAGCGGAAAAAGTTAGGTTAGGTTAGGTTGGTTAGGTAGTCGAAAAACAATTAATTCATGAAAACTTGGCTTATTAGAAAAATCGGACCTTGCATAGTAGGCTGAGAAGTGCGTTCTGGCTACTAGGTACGACATATATATATATATATATATATATATATATATATATATATATATATAATGATCGTCTATAAGGATTGGTCAGTCTTGGCGCTTGTTGGTCAGTCAGGGAGCTTAGTTAATAAGCGCCAAGACTGACCAATCCTTATAGACGATCATTGGTGCGGTGGTCACGGTACTGTGTACGTTTAGGGGTGATCCTGGACGGCATGGGTTCGAATCCTGGCCGGGTCAAAGAGTTCTTAGTGATATATGGCTTGCGCGTTCATGCAGCTTTCTCACACATGTTAGACTCAGTGCGGCCCATGCATGCGCCAGAATTTGATGAAAAACTGTACCCAAATGGATCCATGAGTGTCGTCGGGGGTTGGTCAGTCAGGGAGCTTAGTTAATAAGCGCCAAGACTGACCAATCCTTATAGACGATCATTGGTGCGGTGGTCACGGTACTGTGTACGTTTAGGGGTGATCCTGGACGGCATGGGTTCGAATCCTGGCCGGGTCAAAGAGTTCTTAGTGATATATGGCTTGCGCGTTCATGCAGCTTTCTCACACATGTTAGACTCAGTGCGGCCCATGCATGCGCCAGAATTTGATGAAAAACTGTACCCAAATGGATCCATGAGTGTCGTCGGGGGTTGGTCAGTCAGGGAGCTTAGTTAATAAGCGCCAAGACTGACCAATCCTTATAGACGATCATTGGTGCGGTGGTCACGGTACTGTGTACGTTTAGGGGTGATCCTGGACGGCATGGGTTCGAATCCTGGCCGGGTCAAAGAGTTCTTAGTGATATATGGCTTGCGCGTTCATGCAGCTTTCTCACATATATATATATATATATATATATATATATATATATATATATATATATATATATATATATATATATATATATATGTCGTACCTAGTAGCCAGAACGCACTTTTCAGCCTACTATGCAAGGCCCGATTTGCCTAATAAGCCAAGTTTTCTTGAATTAATATATTTTCTCTAATTTTTTTCTTATGAAATGATGAAGCTACCCATTTCATTACATACGAGGTAAAAAAAAATTTATTGGAGTTAAAATTAACGTAGATATATGACCGAACCTAACCAACCCTACCTAACCTAACCTAACCTATCTTTATACGTTAGGTTAGGTTTGGTAGCCGAAAAAGTTAGGTTAGGTTAGGGAGGTTAGGTAGTCGAAAAACAATTAATTCATGAAAACTTGGCTTATTAGGCAAATCGGGCCTTGCATAGTAGGCATAGAAGTGCGTTCTGGCTACTAGGTACGACATATATATATATATATATATATATATATATATATATATATATATATATATATATATATATATATATATATATATATATAAATATATATATATAAATATATATATATAAATATATATATATATATATATATAAATATATATATATATATATATATAAGCCTATACTTGCATAAACCACAAGTGAAGATAAACAATCTTTGGACAACACCCACCAGTGGGACTCGAACCCAGAAAGCACAACTACCTTCCAGTAGCTGGCATAACTAGTATGCTTTAACCCACTACGCCATCAGACCTTACAAAAGAAGTAGATAGTTCGAGATATATATATCTCAAACATCTCTACCTCCCGAAGGCACCAGATGAGTGAGGGGTCAGTCTGCAATTTTCGTCAAGCCACTGTCAATGTGAGAGAACTCGTGTCCAGCTTATAAGCCTATACTTGCATAAACCACAAGTGAAGATAAACAATCTTTGGACAACACCCACCAGTGGGACTCGAACCCAGAAAGCACAACTACCTTCCAGTAGCTGGCATAACTAGTATGCTTTAACCCACTACGCCATCAGACCTTACAAAAGAAGTAGATAGTTCGAGATATATATATCTCAAACATCTCTACCTCCCGAAGGCACCAGATGAGTGAGGGGTCAGTCTGCAATTTTCGTCAAGCCACTGTCAATGTGAGAGAACTCGTGTCCAGCTTATAAGCCTATACTTGCATAAACCACAAGTGAAGATAAACAATCTTTGGACAACACCCACCAGTGGGACTCGAACCCAGAAAGCACAACTACCTTCCAGTAGCTGGCATAACTAGTATGCTTTAACCCACTACGCCATCAGACCTTACAAAAGAAGTAGATAGTTCGAGATATATATATCTCAAACATCTCTACCTCCCGAAGGCACCAGATGAGTGAGGGGTCAGTCTGCAATTTTCGTCAAGCCACTGTCAATGTGAGAGAACTCGTGTCCAGCTTATAAGCCTATACTTGCATAAACCACAAGTGAAGATAAACAATCTTTGGACAACACCCACCAGTGGGACTCGAACCCAGAAAGCACAACTACCTTCCAGTAGCTGGCATAACTAGTATGCTTTAACCCACTACGCCATCAGACCTTACAAAAGAAGTAGATAGTTCGAGATATATATATCTCAAACATCTCTACCTCCCGAAGGCACCAGATGAGTGAGGGGTCAGTCTGCAATTTTCGTCAAGCCACTGTCAATGTGAGAGAACTCGTGTCCAGCTTATAAGCCTATACTTGCATAAACCACAAGTGAAGATAAACAATCTTTGGACAACACCCACCAGTGGGACTCGAACCCAGAAAGCACAACTACCTTCCAGTAGCTGGCATAACTAGTATGCTTTAACCCACTACGCCATCAGACCTTACAAAAGAAGTAGATAGTTCGAGATATATATATCTCAAACATCTCTACCTCCCGAAGGCACCAGATGAGTGAGGGGTCAGTCTGCAATTTTCGTCAAGCCACTGTCAATGTGAGAGAACTCGTGTCCAGCTTATAAGCCTATACTTGCATAAACCACAAGTGAAGATAAACAATCTTTGGACAACACCCACCAGTGGGACTCGAACCCAGAAAGCACAACTACCTTCCAGTAGCTGGCATAACTAGTATGCTTTAACCCACTACGCCATCAGACCTTACAAAAGAAGTAGATAGTTCGAGATATATATATCTCAAACATCTCTACCTCCCGAAGGCACCAGATGAGTGAGGGGTCAGTCTGCAATTTTCGTCAAGCCACTGTCAATGTGAGAGAACTCGTGTCCAGCTTATAAGCCTATACTTGCATAAACCACAAGTGAAGATAAACAATCTTTGGACAACACCCACCAGTGGGACTCGAACCCAGAAAGCACAACTACCTTCCAGTAGCTGGCATAACTAGTATGCTTTAACCCACTACGCCATCAGACCTTACAAAAGAAGTAGATAGTTCGAGATATATATATCTCAAACATCTCTACCTCCCGAAGGCACCAGATGAGTGAGGGGTCAGTCTGCAATTTTCGTCAAGCCACTGTCAATGTGAGAGAACTCGTGTCCAGCTTATAAGCCTATACTTGCATAAACCACAAGTGAAGATAAACAATCTTTGGACAACACCCACCAGTGGGACTCGAACCCAGAAAGCACAACTACCTTCCAGTAGCTGGCATAACTAGTATGCTTTAACCCACTACGCCATCAGACCTTACAAAAGAAGTAGATAGTTCGAGATATATATATCTCAAACATCTCTACCTCCCGAAGGCACCAGATGAGTGAGGGGTCAGTCTGCAATTTTCGTCAAGCCACTGTCAATGTGAGAGAACTCGTGTCCAGCTTATAAGCCTATACTTGCATAAACCACAAGTGAAGATAAACAATCTTTGGACAACACCCACCAGTGGGACTCGAACCCAGAAAGCACAACTACCTTCCAGTAGCTGGCATAACTAGTATGCTTTAACCCACTACGCCATCAGACCTTACAAAAGAAGTAGATAGTTCGAGATATATATATCTCAAACATCTCTACCTCCCGAAGGCACCAGATGAGTGAGGGGTCAGTCTGCAATTTTCGTCAAGCCACTGTCAATGTGAGAGAACTCGTGTCCAGCTTATAAGCCTATACTTGCATAAACCACAAGTGAAGATAAACAATCTTTGGACAACACCCACCAGTGGGACTCGAACCCAGAAAGCACAACTACCTTCCAGTAGCTGGCATAACTAGTATGCTTTAACCCACTACGCCATCAGACCTTACAAAAGAAGTAGATAGTTCGAGATATATATATCTCAAACATCTCTACCTCCCGAAGGCACCAGATGAGTGAGGGGTCAGTCTGCAATTTTCGTCAAGCCACTGTCAATGTGAGAGAACTCGTGTCCAGCTTATAAGCCTATACTTGCATAAACCACAAGTGAAGATAAACAATCTTTGGACAACACCCACCAGTGGGACTCGAACCCAGAAAGCACAACTACCTTCCAGTAGCTGGCATAACTAGTATGCTTTAACCCACTACGCCATCAGACCTTACAAAAGAAGTAGATAGTTCGAGATATATATATCTCAAACATCTCTACCTCCCGAAGGCACCAGATGAGTGAGGGGTCAGTCTGCAATTTTCGTCAAGCCACTGTCAATGTGAGAGAACTCGTGTCCAGCTTATAAGCCTATACTTGCATAAACCACAAGTGAAGATAAACAATCTTTGGACAACACCCACCAGTGGGACTCGAACCCAGAAAGCACAACTACCTTCCAGTAGCTGGCATAACTAGTATGCTTTAACCCACTACGCCATCAGACCTTACAAAAGAAGTAGATAGTTCGAGATATATATATCTCAAACATCTCTACCTCCCGAAGGCACCAGATGAGTGAGGGGTCAGTCTGCAATTTTCGTCAAGCCACTGTCAATGTGAGAGAACTCGTGTCCAGCTTATAAGCCTATACTTGCATAAACCACAAGTGAAGATAAACAATCTTTGGACAACACCCACCAGTGGGACTCGAACCCAGAAAGCACAACTACCTTCCAGTAGCTGGCATAACTAGTATGCTTTAACCCACTACGCCATCAGACCTTACAAAAGAAGTAGATAGTTCGAGATATATATATCTCAAACATCTCTACCTCCCGAAGGCACCAGATGAGTGAGGGGTCAGTCTGCAATTTTCGTCAAGCCACTGTCAATGTGAGAGAACTCGTGTCCAGCTTATAAGCCTATACTTGCATAAACCACAAGTGAAGATAAACAATCTTTGGACAACACCCACCAGTGGGACTCGAACCCAGAAAGCACAACTACCTTCCAGTAGCTGGCATAACTAGTATGCTTTAACCCACTACGCCATCAGACCTTACAAAAGAAGTAGATAGTTCGAGATATATATATCTCAAACATCTCTACCTCCCGAAGGCACCAGATGAGTGAGGGGTCAGTCTGCAATTTTCGTCAAGCCACTGTCAATGTGAGAGAACTCGTGTCCAGCTTATAAGCCTATACTTGCATAAACCACAAGTGAAGATAAACAATCTTTGGACAACACCCACCAGTGGGACTCGAACCCAGAAAGCACAACTACCTTCCAGTAGCTGGCATAACTAGTATGCTTTAACCCACTACGCCATCAGACCTTACAAAAGAAGTAGATAGTTCGAGATATATATATCTCAAACATCTCTACCTCCCGAAGGCACCAGATGAGTGAGGGGTCAGTCTGCAATTTTCGTCAAGCCACTGTCAATGTGAGAGAACTCGTGTCCAGCTTATAAGCCTATACTTGCATAAACCACAAGTGAAGATAAACAATCTTTGGACAACACCCACCAGTGGGACTCGAACCCAGAAAGCACAACTACCTTCCAGTAGCTGGCATAACTAGTATGCTTTAACCCACTACGCCATCAGACCTTACAAAAGAAGTAGATAGTTCGAGATATATATATCTCAAACATCTCTACCTCCCGAAGGCACCAGATGAGTGAGGGGTCAGTCTGCAATTTTCGTCAAGCCACTGTCAATGTGAGAGAACTCGTGTCCAGCTTATAAGCCTATACTTGCATAAACCACAAGTGAAGATAAACAATCTTTGGACAACACCCACCAGTGGGACTCGAACCCAGAAAGCACAACTACCTTCCAGTAGCTGGCATAACTAGTATGCTTTAACCCACTACGCCATCAGACCTTACAAAAGAAGTAGATAGTTCGAGATATATATATCTCAAACATCTCTACCTCCCGAAGGCACCAGATGAGTGAGGGGTCAGTCTGCAATTTTCGTCAAGCCACTGTCAATGTGAGAGAACTCGTGTCCAGCTTATAAGCCTATACTTGCATAAACCACAAGTGAAGATAAACAATCTTTGGACAACACCCACCAGTGGGACTCGAACCCAGAAAGCACAACTACCTTCCAGTAGCTGGCATAACTAGTATGCTTTAACCCACTACGCCATCAGACCTTACAAAAGAAGTAGATAGTTCGAGATATATATATCTCAAACATCTCTACCTCCCGAAGGCACCAGATGAGTGAGGGGTCAGTCTGCAATTTTCGTCAAGCCACTGTCAATGTGAGAGAACTCGTGTCCAGCTTATAAGCCTATACTTGCATAAACCACAAGTGAAGATAAACAATCTTTGGACAACACCCACCAGTGGGACTCGAACCCAGAAAGCACAACTACCTTCCAGTAGCTGGCATAACTAGTATGCTTTAACCCACTACGCCATCAGACCTTACAAAAGAAGTAGATAGTTCGAGATATATATATCTCAAACATCTCTACCTCCCGAAGGCACCAGATGAGTGAGGGGTCAGTCTGCAATTTTCGTCAAGCCACTGTCAATGTGAGAGAACTCGTGTCCAGCTTATAAGCCTATACTTGCATAAACCACAAGTGAAGATAAACAATCTTTGGACAACACCCACCAGTGGGACTCGAACCCAGAAAGCACAACTACCTTCCAGTAGCTGGCATAACTAGTATGCTTTAACCCACTACGCCATCAGACCTTACAAAAGAAGTAGATAGTTCGAGATATATATATCTCAAACATCTCTACCTCCCGAAGGCACCAGATGAGTGAGGGGTCAGTCTGCAATTTTCGTCAAGCCACTGTCAATGTGAGAGAACTCGTGTCCAGCTTATAAGCCTATACTTGCATAAACCACAAGTGAAGATAAACAATCTTTGGACAACACCCACCAGTGGGACTCGAACCCAGAAAGCACAACTACCTTCCAGTAGCTGGCATAACTAGTATGCTTTAACCCACTACGCCATCAGACCTTACAAAAGAAGTAGATAGTTCGAGATATATATATCTCAAACATCTCTACCTCCCGAAGGCACCAGATGAGTGAGGGGTCAGTCTGCAATTTTCGTCAAGCCACTGTCAATGTGAGAGAACTCGTGTCCAGCTTATAAGCCTATACTTGCATAAACCACAAGTGAAGATAAACAATCTTTGGACAACACCCACCAGTGGGACTCGAACCCAGAAAGCACAACTACCTTCCAGTAGCTGGCATAACTAGTATGCTTTAACCCACTACGCCATCAGACCTTACAAAAGAAGTAGATAGTTCGAGATATATATATCTCAAACATCTCTACCTCCCGAAGGCACCAGATGAGTGAGGGGTCAGTCTGCAATTTTCGTCAAGCCACTGTCAATGTGAGAGAACTCGTGTCCAGCTTATAAGCCTATACTTGCATAAACCACAAGTGAAGATAAACAATCTTTGGACAACACCCACCAGTGGGACTCGAACCCAGAAAGCACAACTACCTTCCAGTAGCTGGCATAACTAGTATGCTTTAACCCACTACGCCATCAGACCTTACAAAAGAAGTAGATAGTTCGAGATATATATATCTCAAACATCTCTACCTCCCGAAGGCACCAGATGAGTGAGGGGTCAGTCTGCAATTTTCGTCAAGCCACTGTCAATGTGAGAGAACTCGTGTCCAGCTTATAAGCCTATACTTGCATAAACCACAAGTGAAGATAAACAATCTTTGGACAACACCCACCAGTGGGACTCGAACCCAGAAAGCACAACTACCTTCCAATAGCTGGCATAACTAGTATGCTTTAACCCACTACGCCATCAGACCTTACAAAAGAAGTAGATAGTTCGAGATATATATATCTCAAACATCTCTACCTCCCGAAGGCACCAGATGAGTGAGGGGTCAGTCTGCAATTTTCGTCAAGCCACTGTCAATGTGAGAGAACTCGTGTCCAGCTTATAAGCCTATACTTGCATAAACCACAAGTGAAGATAAACAATCTTTGGACAACACCCACCAGTGGGACTCGAACCCAGAAAGCACAACTACCTTCCAGTAGCTGGCATAACTAGTATGCTTTAACCCACTACGCCATCAGACCTTACAAAAGAAGTAGATAGTTCGAGATATATATATCTCAAACATCTCTACCTCCCGAAGGCACCAGATGAGTGAGGGGTCAGTCTGCAATTTTCGTCAAGCCACTGTCAATGTGAGAGAACTCGTGTCCAGCTTATAAGCCTATACTTGCATAAACCACAAGTGAAGATAAACAATCTTTGGACAACACCCACCAGTGGGACTCGAACCCAGAAAGCACAACTACCTTCCAGTAGCTGGCATAACTAGTATGCTTTAACCCACTACGCCATCAGACCTTACAAAAGAAGTAGATAGTTCGAGATATATATATCTCAAACATCTCTACCTCCCGAAGGCACCAGATGAGTGAGGGGTCAGTCTGCAATTTTCGTCAAGCCACTGTCAATGTGAGAGAACTCGTGTCCAGCTTATAAGCCTATACTTGCATAAACCACAAGTGAAGATAAACAATCTTTGGACAACACCCACCAGTGGGACTCGAACCCAGAAAGCACAACTACCTTCCAGTAGCTGGCATAACTAGTATGCTTTAACCCACTACGCCATCAGACCTTACAAAAGAAGTAGATAGTTCGAGATATATATATCTCAAACATCTCTACCTCCCGAAGGCACCAGATGAGTGAGGGGTCAGTCTGCAATTTTCGTCAAGCCACTGTCAATGTGAGAGAACTCGTGTCCAGCTTATAAGCCTATACTTGCATAAACCACAAGTGAAGATAAACAATCTTTGGACAACACCCACCAGTGGGACTCGAACCCAGAAAGCACAACTACCTTCCAGTAGCTGGCATAACTAGTATGCTTTAACCCACTACGCCATCAGACCTTACAAAAGAAGTAGATAGTTCGAGATATATATATCTCAAACATCTCTACCTCCCGAAGGCACCAGATGAGTGAGGGGTCAGTCTGCAATTTTCGTCAAGCCACTGTCAATGTGAGAGAACTCGTGTCCAGCTTATAAGCCTATACTTGCATAAACCACAAGTGAAGATAAACAATCTTTGGACAACACCCACCAGTGGGACTCGAACCCAGAAAGCACAACTACCTTCCAGTAGCTGGCATAACTAGTATGCTTTAACCCACTACGCCATCAGACCTTACAAAAGAAGTAGATAGTTCGAGATATATATATCTCAAACATCTCTACCTCCCGAAGGCACCAGATGAGTGAGGGGTCAGTCTGCAATTTTCGTCAAGCCACTGTCAATGTGAGAGAACTCGTGTCCAGCTTATAAGCCTATACTTGCATAAACCACAAGTGAAGATAAACAATCTTTGGACAACACCCACCAGTGGGACTCGAACCCAGAAAGCACAACTACCTTCCAGTAGCTGGCATAACTAGTATGCTTTAACCCACTACGCCATCAGACCTTACAAAAGAAGTAGATAGTTCGAGATATATATATCTCAAACATCTCTACCTCCCGAAGGCACCAGATGAGTGAGGGGTCAGTCTGCAATTTTCGTCAAGCCACTGTCAATGTGAGAGAACTCGTGTCCAGCTTATAAGCCTATACTTGCATAAACCACAAGTGAAGATAAACAATCTTTGGACAACACCCACCAGTGGGACTCGAACCCAGAAAGCACAACTACCTTCCAGTAGCTGGCATAACTAGTATGCTTTAACCCACTACGCCATCAGACCTTACAAAAGAAGTAGATAGTTCGAGATATATATATCTCAAACATCTCTACCTCCCGAAGGCACCAGATGATATATGACCGAATTTAACCAACCCTACCTAACCTAACCTAACCTATCTTTATATGTTAGGTTAGGTATGGTAGCCGAAAAAGTTAGGTTAGGTTAGGTAGTCGAAAAACAATTCATGAAAACTTGGCTTATTAGGCAAATCGGGCCTTGCATAGTAGGCCGAGAAGTGCGTTCTGGCTACTAGGTACGACATATATATATATATATATATATATATATATATATATATATATATATATATATATATAAATATATATATATATATATATATGTCGTACCTAGTAGCCAGAACTCACTTCTCAGCCTACTATTCAAGACCCGATTTGCCTAATAAGCCAAGTTTTCATGAATTAATATATTTACTATAATTTTTTTCTTATGAAATGATAAAGCTACCCTTTTCACTATGTATGAGGTCAATTTTTTTTATTGGAGTTAAAATTAACGTAGATATATGACCGAACCTAACCAACCCTACCTAACCTAACCTAACCTATATATATAGGTAAGGTTAGGTTAGGTAGCCAAAAAAAGCTAGGTTAGGTTAGGTTAGGTAGGTTAGGTAGACGAAAAAACATTAATTCATGAAAACTTGGCTTATTAGGCAAATCGGGCCTTGCGTAGTAGGCTGAAAAGTGCGTTCTGGCTACTAGGTACGATATATATATATATATATATATATATATATATATATATATATATATATATATATATATATCGTACCTAGTAGCCAGAACGCACTTTTCAGCCTACTACGCAAGGCCCGATTTGCCTAATAAGCCAAGTTTTCATTAATTAATTGTTTTTCGACTACCTAACCTACCTAACCTAACCTAACTTTTTCGGCTACCTAACCTATAAAGATAGGTTAGGTTAGGTTAGGTAGGGTTGGTTAGGTTCGGTCATATATCTACGTTAATTTTAACTCAAATAAAAAAAATTGACCTCATACATAATGAAATGGGTAGCTTTATCATTTCATAAGAAAAAAATTAGAGAAAATATATTAATTCAGGAAAACTTGGCTTATTAGGCAAATCGGGCCTTGCATAGTAGGCTGAGAAGTGCGTTCTGGCTACTAGGTACGACATATATATATATATATATATATATATATATATATATATATATATATATATATATATATATATATATATATATATATATATATAACTAAGTTTTCAGTTGCATATTGTCCTGGGGACCATTCAGGCTTGTTCGCATATATATATATATATATAAAACCATGCAGTGATCAATTGAATATTCGCCCACGAAAGGAATTGCTGAGAACTCCAGTAATATATACTTGCATGCATTATCATTAAATGAGGTGCAGTGTGTTATACCATGATAGTGAATTATTGTGTTCATTAATATAGAAATGTTTGATTGAGCTCAAGATCAGTGCAGCGAAGTCTTTACGTTCTATTGCTATTGTCGCAGATATTGTGTTGTTTGAACATTTAGTGATCCTTGAGAATTTGAAGAAACAGGTGTATTTCGCCAACAAACAAGTGCAGTAAGCGATCACGCAGAGGGGGGGGGGCGTCGCCCAGCTGATTTTGACATTGACGTGAGGGGGAGCATTGCCAGCTTGGCGAGTTCATGATTATATGTGGGAACGAGTGACTTACGCATGAAATAGCTGTTTACTTGTTGATATACGGCTGTGATGTCTTGAGTTTTAAGTAAAACACAAAATACCTTGGCGTTTGTATCATCCCCTCCATATTTCTTGTGGCTATATAATACATGAAAGAAAATAGAGTGATAGAAATAAATACCTGTCTGATATCAGACCTATTGAGTGTGCTCCTGCCACTGTTACCACAATTCAACAAAACCACTGACGTGTTACTGGACACGGGAAACACCAGTTGGCGACCTTGTGGTTAGTAGTCGAGCCTTTTGTCGGGGCGGGCACACAGCTGTAAAGAGAACAAGCTGTGTTCTCACTCATTTTCGATCAGAGGCCGGTTGGGATTGACTGGGATACTCTCCTGGCGTACAGTGGCGCCACGAGGATAGAGTGAAGACCCGCAGGGCTACGGTGAGTGACCTTGGGTATACTATTACTCGCCCCTCTTACGGTGAACCCCGACAATATATATATATATATATATATATATATATATATATATATATATATATATATATATATATATATATATATATATATATATATATATATTATATTTTTTATTTTTTTTATTTTTTTTTTTTTTTATATGGAAGGGAGTACCACCTCTAGCTGGAAGAAGGAGGACCCATAGCCTCGGAGGAAACCACTCATAACGCATTAGAGGGAATGTTTAGATCCCCTCCAATACAGTTTCTGTGTGCTTTTCTCCTACCACCCCCTTCCTTTTTTATTTTTTTGTGCTTTATTATGTATTTGATGGTTACAAGATATACATGGGTTGATACAAAAATATCATTATATAGTGGCTATATATATATATATATATATATATATATGTCGTACCTAGTAGCCAGAACTCACTTTTTGGCCTACTATTCAAGGCCCGATTTGCCTAATAAGCCAAGTTTTCCTGAATTAATATATTTTTTCTAATTTTTTTCTTATGAAATGATAAAGCTACCCATTTCATTATTTATGAGGTCAATTTTTTTTTATTGGAGTTAAAATTAAAGTAGATATATGACCGAACCTAACCAACCCTACCTAACCTAACCTAACCTATCTTTATAGGTTAGGTTTGGTTAGGTAGCCGAAAAAGTTAGGTTAGGTTAGGTTAGGTAGGTTAGGTAGTCGAAAAACAATTAATTCATGAAAACTTGGCTTATTAGGCAAATCGGGCCTTGCATAGTAGGCTGAGAAGTGCGTTCTGGCTACTAGGTACGACATATATATATATATATATATAATGCCCAAAACGCTTTGCATAATAGTAGCTTTAGGCATTGTATGTACTAGCTCTACCTATAAGTCAACCAATCTTTGTAAAAATTTCTTGTATGTATGTACCTTACCTAAATAAACATTTTATTTATTTATTATTTATATGCAACTACTCTAACTCTCTAATGCACACTTTCTTTCTCCAGTGGTATGGGTTGGAGTGAAATACCGTATGTGGCTCAACGGCTCGGGGGCATACATCTGGGCGACCGGCATGGCCAACACAACTGATGAACCCAACGGAGAAATGGCTCTTTGTGGGCGACTAGAATTTATCAACAACGCTTATTTACTTTTTGATGATGACTGCAGCCTGCCCTACATATTCATCTGTCGCCACAGTGATGGGTAGGGCATGGTGATGGACACAGGTGGCAGTGTTGGCGATGTTGGTGGTAGAAATAGTGATGACGGTGTATGCAAGTGGTGAGGTGGTGGCAATAGTGATTGGTGCTAGTGGAGAGGTAGTGGCTATTGTTGTAGGTGACAGTGGAGAGGTGGTGGTGATGGTGGTAGAATTAGGCAGTGGTGAGGTGGTGGCGACAGTGTTGAGTGACAATAGTGGCGAGGTGGAGATGGTGGTGGTGGTGGATGGCTGTGATGATGTGGTGTTGGTAGGTGGTAGTAGTCAAGTGGTGACGCTGGTAGTAGGTAGCAGTGGTGAAGTGGTATGGGGAAGTGGTCAGGTGGTGGTGATCGGTGGCAGTGTTAAGGTGATGGTGATGATGAACAGTGGTGGTGATGGGTAGCAGTGGTGGTGATGGGTGGCAGTGGTGAGATCGTGGTGATGGATTGCAGTGGTGATGATTTGTGGTAGTGGTGAGGTGGCGGTGATGATGAAGAGTGATGGTGATGGGTGGCAGTGGTAGTGAAGTGGTGGTGATCGGTGGCAGTGGTGATGGGTGGCAGTGATTGTGGAACTGGTAGCTGTTAACCATTTATTATTATTTTTTTACAAAATATTTAACGAATCTGCAGCAGCTTCTATATTATGTGGATAATGTTTAATTTGCCCAGCGTTCTCTATTACCTGTATGTTGTTTTATGTTTACTCTATTTAGATTTAGGGAGTACTTTGTTGTCAATATGTCTAAGATTACTGTTAATTTCTGAGAGAGAGAGAGAGAGAGAGAGAGAGAGAGAGAGAGAGAGAGAGAGAGAGAGAGAGAGAGAGAGAGAGAGAGAGAGAGAGAGAGAGATCCTCACATCAAATTTTTGCATCATTAATCCTCCCGACCACTTGAGTGCCAGTTTACCCTAAGAAATCACACAGGATGTGTGTTTAACATTCCCAGTCTGTCAACATTCCAAGTTCACAAAATTAGTAAATATGTCGGACAGTCAAACAATTATGTAAAACACATTAATGAATATGAGAACAATGTGAATAGTTATCAGGAGTGAAATGCATTGTTTACAAAAGACAACTTAAGATCATCATATGGATTGAAATGGAGCTTTTTCATTTTTTTATAAGTGTAATATTTGTGTATATATGTAATAGATTATTTAATTTGTAGAGATTATATAATTATAAATATGACATAGAGCTATTTAGGTCTGCTGCAATGAATACTGATCAAATACGTAACAAATACCAACCAAACAGTTGGACATGGTTTCGGTACCCATACCAGCTGGTTGGATTATTTACTAGTAATGTATTTTGTAATACTTGACC
Source organism: Procambarus clarkii (assembly GCF_040958095.1). Classification (NCBI taxonomy): domain Eukaryota; kingdom Metazoa; phylum Arthropoda; class Malacostraca; order Decapoda; family Cambaridae; genus Procambarus; species Procambarus clarkii. Next base: position 21,077,434 of record NC_091223.1, on the reverse strand, counting down.
TTTGCAAATCAGTCTAAACTTAAAATAAAGACATTGCAGTTAAGTGTCTTTTATTGACGCAAACTTATGTGCACGAAATCGTGTAAACAAAAAGTCCAAACATATAAAAAAAAATATCTTGGGTCCTAGACAAAAGCACCAAGAACTGCCTCACTGAGCTTGGATTCGAGTAATTTGATAAATCCAGAGAGGAAGAACTGGTGACTTCTTGTTGCAGCACACTGGGCATGGCAGTCTAAAAAGAAAACATCTTATCATCAGGTCCCACCTGATGCCAGAGTCACTAAAGAAAATAAGCATGCTCCAAAAATCTCATTGTAATCTGTTTCTTTGAAGGTTGGGTAATTATGAAGAGAAAGTGCTTAACCAGAACGACTATATAGCATTGAGAGGAAATTTTTTTGATAATTGTCTCGGGACAGGCAGCCAGTGTGTATATATACAGGTCAGTGATAGATGTTAGGCTTATATCGAGGTCCCCCCCACAAGAGGGATTGTCCTCAACACTAACGATATTTGTTGAGTTTAGACACAACACATCGTTGATGCTTGACACACTAAGCTGCAATGGCTCGACAGAAATTCTTTCATAAATTATTAAAAAGTGTAGTATTTTTAGTAAATATTGTATCTCTGTATTTACTAAAGAAGAACTGAACATTATGCCTTCAGCCAAACAAGTCTATGTGGGGTGGGGAAGAGGACAGGTTGACTGGTTTAACAGTTACTAAGGAGGAATGTTATTAAACCAATAGGGCAACTCAAGCCAAACAAATCCCCAGGGCCGAATGAAGTGTTTGCCAAGGGTCTTTAAGGAATGCAAAAATGAACATAGGAACATACGAATAAAGGTAACTGCACAAGGCCTGCCCATATGAGGCAGCTCCTAATTATAACCACCCAATCACATCCGGTCTCTTACCTTCCACCAGTCACGACCAGCCCGCGGTCGTGTGCCGTCGCAGTGTAAGCGCTCTTGGATATTGTGAAATTGTACTCAACTATTACAATTATACAGTGCATTTGCGTGTTGGGAAATTGCAGAATCGGTCTGGCCGGCACTCACTTACTAGAACAGCTTCCAGAAATCCAAATCCTAAACAAGAATGAATCCACCCACATCCAAGGAGGTAAATTAGACCTTACCTTCGTTTCAACTTCCCTGAGAAATGAAGCAACATGGTCATTTGAGCCCACACTCACAAGCGACCACTATGGGGTCCAAATTGATCTTAAGTTAGGTCTACCCACCCGACCACCACCTCCATCTGAAGCATGGAACTTTGCTTTAGAAAAATGGGACCGATTTCAAAACTTCATTACAGAGTAGCATAGAAACTATGATGTTCCCAAAGACATTAATCAGGCAGAACAAGATTTTGTCAAAGTAATTCAAAGTGCAGCCAACCACTCAATCCCACTGATAAAACAGTCTACCAGACACCACAAAGATCACTGGTACTATTGTGAACGTGTCAAAGAACTCAACCATAGACACAACAGCATAAGGAAGCTATACAAAAAGCAATCAAGTGACCGCAACAGGATCTTACTTTGTGAGGTCAAGGAACATGTGCATCGAGAGACCAGACTAATAAAAGAACAAAAGTGGCTGAAATGATGTTCACGTCTGAATGTGAACACCATTCTTGGAGAGATGTGAACTTGGTCACCCATTCTTGGGTGAACACCAAACCTCTCTTAGAGAGATGTGGCAGTAAATCCAGCGGGCCCAAAGGAAATAAAACAACTAAAGCTCCACACCCTAAGGATCCACATCAGGAAGCCGAAGTACTGGCAAGTAGGTTTGCAGAAAGAGCAACCAGCAATCAGCTTCCACCAGATATATTAGCAGTACAGACAGGATTAGAGGAAGAAAAGTGGCACAGAATCCTTACAGCATGTGCAGAAGTCTCTGACACTAATGCCCCTTTCACACTGGATGAGCTCAATCGAGCTAAGAAAAACTCCAAGGATTCATCCCTTGAGGACAACAAAATAACCTATAAAATTATTAGAAACCTCGGCCCAGAGGGAGATGCTACATACCTAAGGTTAATTAATTTAGCCTGGACTTCTCAAACTAGACCAACAGCTTGGAATAGATCAGACATAGTGCCGATCCCAAAACCCAAAGATCAAACTAATTCCAGGCCCATCTCTCTTCAAAGCTGTGCAGCCAAGACGGCTGACAGAATGGCACTCAACAGACTGGAGTGGAAAAGGCCTAAACTGCACCAGGATATGTATGCCTATAGAAGAGGGGTTGGTACAGTGGAATGTATTACAACTATGTTATCCCACTTGAATGACAGACCAGGAATGCTCATATTCCTGGACCTCGAGAAAGCCTTTGAACTAGCTAGCGCCCCAGCTATTCTCTGCTGCCTCATCGACAAAGAGGTCAGAGGCAACTTCCTCTCCTGGACCAAAAACTGTCTCACAAACAGAGAAGCAAGAGTAAAACTTCATGGCACAGTCTCTGAGTACAAAAGATATGAAAATGGTACACCGCAAGGAGGTATTCTCATCCCCCTTCTCTTCAACTGTTTAATGGAAAGAATAATGAGGTTGAAACTGTGAGATTTTTTCTACGCCTACCTCCCTTAAGAGGAGGACTACAAGTTTAAAGGCTGCTCACGGCAGTTAAGCATGAGTCCAATAGAAAAAGGAAAAGCGGGAGCAAACCGCCAGGCCTCCACCACTAGGGGTGAAAACCTGTCCACAATAGGCCGCTGGCTCCTCCTAGTTAAACAGGACGTTAAAACTAATAAAGGGTAACCGACGGGTTCTCACAATCAAATATTTATATTTGATGTGGCGCTATGAATTGGAATTCGAGTTCCCACTGACAGCCGTCATATCAAGATCACATCAACATTCAATCGTATAAAGCAGAACATGGGTGGAAAAGAATGTTTGAATGGTTGACATCAAAGACCGTTTTCTATAACATAACAATTTAAGAGACTAACTACTACATTACCGAGTTTAGGTTACGTTAATGTCCATCCAGTGGCACGATAACAAACAGCTAAATAGCAACCCTTGCTGTGCGGCTGCATACTGAACTAACCTGAACACAGGTGTGCCCACTGATGACGCAATATTGCAAAACAAAGAAATATCACAGACTAAGTTACACCACAGCGATTTACAAAGATTGGTTGACTTACAGGTAGAGCTAGTACATACAATGCCTAAAGCCACTATTACGCAAAGCGTTTCGGGCACGATAAACTTAAATGACAAGCTTAATACTAATTGAGCATAATGAGTAGAATGAAAACAAGAAATGAAAACATAGATGAAAAAGCAATACAAATACAATTATGTCGACAAACAGCGCTCTTTAAAGAAAAACAGACATTGGTTGACAATAGAAGGGTAGGGTAGGTTACAGGGAATTTATTAGGTATAGCTTCGTTTTTAACTTAAACTGGTTGAGAGAGGTACAGTCTTTAACATGGTTGGGAAGGTCATTCCACATTCTGGGCCCCTTGATTTGTAGAGCATTTATAGTTTGATTAAGTCGTACTCTAGGAATATCAAAACTGTATTTATTTCTGGTGTGGTGCTCATGGGTTCTGTTACAACCTTCTATGAAGCTTTTGAGATCAGGATTGGCATTATAGTTTAGCGTTTTATATATGTATAATACACATGAGAGAATGTGCAGTGACTTAATGTCTAACATATTCAGAGATTTGAGTAGGGGTACCGAGTGATGTCTGGGACCAGAGTTGGATATTGTCCTAATAGCAGCTTTGTGTTGAGTAATTAGAGGACGTAAGTGATTTTGTGTAGTAGAGCCCCAAGCACAAATACCATAGTTGAGATATGGATAGATAATAGGGAGTAATAGAGAGTCACCAGGGCAGGGCATGGTACATAATATCTGATCTTAGAAAGAATGCCCACAGTTTTTGAAACTTTTTTTGATATATTTAGAATGTGTCCCTGGAAATTCAGCTTGTGGTCAATGAGAATGCCAAGGAATTTGCCATCTAATTTGTTACAAATTTGGGTATTGTTTATTTTGAGATTTATTTGATTAGAGGATTTATTGCCAAACAGAATATAGAAAGTTTTGTCAATGTTAAGGGTGAGTTTGTTGGCAGTTAGCCAAAGATGGACTTTATTTAGCTCAGTATTTACTGTGGCATTTAGAGCAAGGGGATCAGGACTGGAGTAAATGAAGGTTGTGTCGTCAGCAAATAGAATTGGTTTGAGGTGTTGGGAGGCATTTGGAAGGTCATTAATGTAGATGAGAAAGAGGAGAGGGCCAAGTACAGTATGCTGCCCTGAGGAACACCAATGTTGATGGGTAGGGTGGGAGAAATTGTATTATTCACAGAAACATATTGGAGCCTGTCAGTAAGGTAGGATTTGAGGTATTGTAGGGAGTGTCCTCTGACTCCATAATGATGTAATTTAAGAAGAAGGTTTTGGTGGTTGACAGTATCAAAAGCTTTACGCAGGTCCACAAATAACCCAACAGGGAACTCATTTTTATCAAGAGCTGTATGAATCGAGTTAAGCATACAAATAAGTGCATCGTTAGAGCTTTTTTTGGGTCTGAAGCCATATTGGCAAGGGCTAAGTATATTGAGTTTGGCTAGATATGAGTAAAGCTGCTTATAGATTAGTTTTTCAAAATTTTTTGACAAGTTTGGCAGGATTGATATAGGTCTGTAGTTGTTAACTTCTGTGAGATCACAACATTTGTGGACAGGCGTTACTCTCGCTTTTTTTAGAATATGTGGAAAGGTTTGGAGTTCAAGTGACTTGTTGAAGAGCAAAGCAATAGCAAGGGCTAAAGATCTGGAGGCTTTTTTGTAAATTAAAGTTGGTATCTCCTCAAGGGCACCAGACTTGGTTTTAAGGGAAAGGATTATCTCATTGACGTCAGTGGAATTAATAGGCTTTAGGTACAGAGACTGTGGATAGTTACCTGTAAGATAGTCCTTAATGTCAGTACTGGAAGATGGAATATCATTTGCAAGGGATGACCCAATGGAAGAGAAGAACCTATTGAACTCAATAGCAGAATCAGAGGCTGAAAGCTGACCATCGTTATTAGACAGGAGAGTCGGTTTGTTATTTAAAGCCTTCTTTGATCCCAATATTTGTGAAATTGTGCTCCAAGTTTGTTTAATGTTGCTCTTTATTTGGGTAAATTTATCTTCGTAGTATTTAGTTTTGGCTCGTCTAATTATCTTAGATAGCAATAATGAGTAATTCTTTGAGAATTCTTTGGAGACAATTCCTAACCTATACTTCTTCTCAAGGTCATGTTTTTTATTAATAGATTTAAGTATTCCCTTTGAAAGCCAGGGATTGTTAAGCCTTTTGGTTGTGACTTGTTTTGTAAGCATAGGACAGTGGGTATTATAAAGGCTGAGAGTTTTTTGAAGAAAAGATTGCACTGCTAGGTTGATGTCCTCTATGTTACCTAACTCGGACTCCCAGTTGACATTATCAGCAGCAGTTATAAAACCAGCGTTGAATGTAATGAAACGCCATTTTCTGGGTGAGACCCGGAGGCTCCCCGGAGCTTTACCGGCTGATATGCTAATGTCAGACTTTGGCATCAGTCATGTGTATGGAGTTCTAGGGCCTACCGGGGACCACGAGCCAGAACCTGGCCCCCTCAGAGAGGCAAGGGGAGCAATGGCCTATAGAAACCCCCGTGTGGTTGGAAGCATTCTATGTCTGCCATCGACCGGGTCAAGCATCCAGAAAGGTAAGCATTCCAAAACAAACCCCTATTCTGGTGAAAATTGCTACCTAAGCCGAACTAGTGAATAGAACTCTTCAACAGAAAACACGGAAACTAGTATGACGTCATACGTCACCGAGCCGCTGTCTGCGCAGCTCCCCCCTCCCCGGGAGGGGGAAGGGGGAGCCCCAGACCTCCCACGCCGGCTATCCACCCATCAGTTCTGAGGCTGGATGTCAAAACACGCGAAAAACGCCGACCGGAGGGAGGGAGGGTTGCCGGGGAGCCTCCGGGTCTCACCCAGAAAATGGCGTTTCATTACATTCAACGCTGGTTTTCTGGGGGGAGCCCCGTCGGCTCCCCGGAGCTAACTACCCACAGAGGAAGGTCAAAGGGACAAAACCGGGAGGCGGACACCACGCACCCCCCAAGGAGGCGAGACAACCGGCAGCAAACGCCAACCCAAGGCGCCACAGCCCCGAAAATCCCGGGAACAACACGAGAACCACGAGCGGCAAGGCCCCTGCACGAACACCAAAAATCCATGCCCGAAAGACTGCAAGGCCACGTCGCCCAGACGGCAGCGAGAGCAGCGAAGCCACGAACGCCACAGGCATGAGGGAAGAACACAGGCAGCTTAGCCGCAAGAACACGGCTGACCACCCGGGACACCATCACCCGCGAACCGGGAAGAACAGAACCGGATCAACGCAAAACACGCTCCGGACCCAAACGCCGTGGCACGCAAACAACAGCAGAGGGCCGCCACTGAACACAAAAACGACACACCCCCGGCCCGACCAACAAAGCACCAACAAACCCTGGACCCCTCCAGAATGCAGCAGCCCCACCCCGCGCCAGAAAAGATGGAGACTGCTGCCATCAAACAACCAAAACGCTAAAACCGAAGGAGCAAGAAAACACAGCGAACCGACCCCCAGAGGCAAAGGCCCAAAGGAAAGAGCCGACGAAAAAACACACCGGAACCGAAAGGGCACTACCAACCGAGGAGAAGACAGAGCACGCTGACCAGAGACCAGGATGGTGCAAGCGGCGCACGAACAGGCCGGAGGTGAAATGACGCACAAGACAGCTGACTAACGGTGCAGAAGCAACACCAAGACCGAAAGCAAGCTGAAGCGGCTCCGCCTGCGCCACACGAAAAGAGGCGACAGTATGTGGCAAGACGACGGCCCCCAACCCCCACTAGAAAACCAAGCCGAGAGTAAACCAAGCCAACAAGAAGGACCCACCGAAGAAGGGACAGGAAAAGGAAGGACCGCCAAAATACCCCATACTGCCGCCAAGAAAGCACGCAGGTGGGACACCTACCACGAAGCCACCCGACCACCAACCGGAGGCGAGACCACGAGGCAGAACATAAGCAGCCCCGACAAGGCCCCCCCGAGCCCAGGAAAAAGGCGGAGCCGCGAGAAGATCTCGGGCGCGACCACCGAAACCCAGGCGGCACAAGGAGATGGAACGTCTGCCGAACAGAAAAACTCCGAAGCATGCAAGCCCGCCAGGAGTTCAGAAACGACGGGTCCGACGCGAGACATCGCAAGAACCCCCCCCAAAAAAATAAAAACAACAACCGGCAGGGCAAGCTAGGAAAACCAAAGAAGGCGGAAGGGTCGCCGCCAGAACAGGACCCGAACCAAGGGGCACGAACAACTGCAACAGACCGAGACAAAGAAGCACATCACAGGACACAGGCTGACCAACGCCTAAGAACACACGCAGAACATTCCTGCTGCAGAAGAGGCAGGAAGAAAGAGCAGAAGCACAAAAAAAAAAAAAACCAGGAGAACAACCAGGGGTGGACAATCAGGCAGGGACAAAAACCCCACGCAATCCCCAGGCACAAAACGGCAGCAAAGCGCCACTCCACAACCGGACACAGGAACAAGAACACGCCACCGTGAAACACGGTACCAATGCTCACGTGCAGCAGCAGCAGCAACAGGCACCACTGCAACATGCAACATGTAAATAGCAACTCCCCTCTGCAAAGGCAGAGAACGGAGCAGGCAGACCCCAGACAGGGCCAACGGAGACACGACAAAACCCTGCAGGCCCAGAAACCTGCACCAGGCGACCGACGGCGGAGAAACCCCGCTCAATACCTGCTGGATGAGGTACTGGGAGCTCTTTTACACCTCAAGCCCGGCCCAAGGTCAGGCCAGACCGGCCAGAAGATGGCCCACCAGGCAGCTGCTAGGAGCAGTCCACCGGCCCACATACCCCCACAACCAGGACGGGCCGGAACTGCCATACGAAAACAGGCCAGTGCGCCCTGGAAGTCCACGGACGAACCAGCAAGAAGGCTTATGCTCGCAAGTAGGTCGTGTAACAAGCACAGACCACTGATGGTAATACAGTGTTCCCCAAAAGTGCCAATAGCACCACTGCACTCCACTGGTACTATCCCGCAAGTTCTACCAGATAGGCGGGACCCAAGAGCCAGAGCTCAAATCCTGCAAGCACAGCCAGGAGCCTCACCAGGTGAGTACAGAACCAACCCTACAACCCCCACACCTCACAACATTAAAAAAGGAGGGTCCCCTGAACGACTCCAGCATGGGTTGGACTTGCACATGAGGGGGACAGGAAGGGGTGATAAAGGGACAGTCACTGGTGTGCGAACGGTCTCAGTCGTACAAAATTATACCTAAATAAAGGCAGGTATATGAACACCGCCGCATCCAGCGCCCGGCCAAAAGACGCCAGACCGCAGAAACTCACCTGGCGAATGGTGGCTCGAACTTGACACGACTCAACCGTGCCCAGAAGAACATGGGAGCACCGCCAGGTGAAGACGCCAGAGCCGGACCCGCAGGAGAACAGGGAGAGGCGAAGGAGGCGGTCCACACCCCTGACACAGAAAACCGCTGTGTCCTCCCCACAACTGGGAACCAGGACACCCCTGGCGCAAAGGGGCACATACCGCAGCCAGGGAGAAGAACGAGAGGCGAAGCACTGTAGCAAAAAAGGGCGCAAAACCCCAGCACTGAACCATCGCCCAGACCAAAACAAACTCCACGGCGCATGCGCATAACACGCTGGCCGAACCGCACACCCTCCCTGCGGGAAGGCGCCAGCCAGGACTATTGCACGAGAAAAAGAGCCAAAAGAGGAAGCAGGAACAATAAAACCGGCCAAAGAAGCAAAGAGCCCAAAAAAAAGGGAACCCAAACTGGCGACAAGTAGCCCAAACGGGCGACAAGTAGCCCAAACGGCCGACAAGTAGCCCAACCGGGCGACAAGTAGCCCAACAGGGCGACAAGTAGCCCAACAGGGCGACAAGTAGCCCAACAGGGCGACAAGTACTAGGAGCCGACAGACGTTCCAATAATGCGGGAAGTAGCGAAAAACCTTCCCGTACCCTCGAGAACACAGAAGCCAACACTAGTCCCGAAGGCACACGAAGGCGCAGGCGCACCCGAGATCAAAAGTCACGCAGAACCCCATCGAACGGGGAAACATGACAAAAACACCGTCCCAAAAAGTGGGGGAGGAAACATCCACCCACAGGACGGAACCAACCGACTCAAAGGCCAAGGAACCGAGCCCGGGGAGGGGCCGACGTCCAACAGCACGTACGGCGAGTGGGGAGGAAAGACCCCACTCCGCGTAACCACAAGCCCCGCCTAGAGGGGGATAAAACCCCCCACGGGGTCTAACGGGGCCAAGGCCCCCCCCAAGTCAGCCCCACCCCAGCCCCGGGAACCTACACGACAGGCCCCGGGGCCGAGCCGTTCCCCCAAAGCCCCGGCCGTACCAGAAAACCGGGGCAGCCGTGAAAACACTAAGGAAGGGAGCCCACTGGCAGACTCATACAACACGGCTGGAGGAACAGGCCCAAATGCCCCCGTCACTACCCCGGAAGGGGAATTCCCCGAGACTGCCCGAGTCTCAACACCACCAAACACCCCGCCCTGAACCTACAGACGGTAAGGAACCGGATGCAGGCAGGAAGGGTGAACCAGGGGAAAGACAAGGGGGCGTGGATGGAACCGAAGCAACCAACACCCCCAAGTCCCAAAACGAAATACAACGGGGCAGCCCCGGGGCTCCCGGGGAGGAAACCACGAGAACGTTGCCACCACCAAGGCTCAAGTGCAACGCCCCTGCTGCCCGCACCCGCTTTGTTAGCACAACTGGGTAACCGAGCCACAACGAGCAACCAAACTCGCAGGACACCGGGTCGAAGGTGTCACCGACCCCACAGGCAGCAGACGGAGGCAAAACAGAGAGTCACCCAGAGACAAAAGGTGAGAGCAACCCTCAAACTCGCTGGAAGCGAGGGGGGGGCTCTGGGGTCACATCCATCGGACCCGCGCGCCCCCAGGGGTTTCCCAGGGTCCCGAGCGTTTACTTTAAGAGGACTCGCGCTCAGGTAATCCCAGGCAGGGTACTGCTAACCGGCACCCAAGCTACCAAACAACTTTCTAAGAGCTGAACCCCCGGGACGTGTACACTCACGGGGACCTAGCAGGGGGTACCACCAGAAATACTCAGAACACAAGGGACACAAGGGGCAAGAAAGAAGGCAGACCCCCCACCAGGTATATAAACAAAAGAAAAAGAAAACCCCGCAAGAGGACAGCGTACCCAAGCGGAACAGAGCCGGCCGCTATGATTGGTAAAGACAAGCTGCACAGTACCCCGCGCCCCACCAGTGCAAACACTGCCCCTTACTCTAAGGCGAACAAGGGAGACAGAACACCCGAGCACACAAAGAGCGGCCGAAAACCAAGCGGTAAACGGCCAAGCAGGGGCAGGACCCAAGGAACTTGTGGAAGGTGGCCCCAAGCCCCAAGGGCAGTACTTACAGGGCACCTAGGGAAGGGAACCCTAGGCGCATGCAGCCCGAGTACTGAAGAATCACACCCGGCTCACGCACCACCTAGAAAACAGACACCACACTCTAGGTACAGTGCTGAAACAACCACTGGAGCCGGAGCACATAACCATTGCCTATAGCATCAGCCGAAGAACTGATGGGTGGATAGCCGGCGTGGGAGGTCTGGGGCTCCCCCTTCCCCCTCCCTTGGAGGGGGGAGCTGCGCAGACAGCGGCGCGGTGACGTATGACGTCATACTAGTTTCCGTGTTTTCTGTTGAAGAGTTCTATTCACTAGTTCGGCTTAGGTAGCAATTTTCACCAGAATAGGGGTTTGTTTTGGAATGCTTACCTTTCTAGATGCTTGACCCGGTCGATGGCAGACATAGAATGCTTCCAACCACACGGGGGTTTCTATAGGCCATTGCTCCCCTTGCCTCTCTGAGGGGGCCAGGTTCTGGCTCGTGGTCCCCGGTAGGCCCTAGAACTCCATACACATGACTGATGCCAAAGTCTGACATTAGCATATCAGCCGGTAAAGCTCCGGGGAGCCGACGGGGCTCCCCCCAGAAAATTGTCTATAGCAGTTTCATTGTGCAGTCTAAAACGTCTCTCTCTTGACTCAAGAGGTGGTTTGCTAATGTTAGTTAAGAGAAATGTGGGGTAATGGTCTGTAGTGCTATCGGTGATTATACCTGAAGTAAGCGGAGAGGTTATGTTTGTCCAGATGTGATCTAGAGTCGTGGTAGTGCTATCAGTGATTCTAGTAGGTCTAGTGATTAAGGGTATGAGGAAGCAGGAATTTATACAGTTGAGGAAGCTAACAGCAGTAGGGTGTTCTGGCTCGCAGAGGTCAATATTAAAGTCCCCTGCGATAATTAGGTGGTTTTTGTTCAGTCTGTTATTAAGTATTAGATTTCTAAGGTTTGAGTTGAATTCGGACACATCAGTGTTAGGAATTCTATAAACTGCACCCACAGACAGGACAGACTCAGCACCCTTGACTCTGAAGCTGGCGAAGATATACTCCCCATAGCAGTCTCTAGTTCTAATTTCTTTTAAGCATGTTAGTTCTTGGTGGTAGTAAAGAGCAGTGCCACCACCTCTCTGAAGTTGACGACAGTTGTGAATTGCTGAGTAGTTAGGTATGTTAAAGAGTTGAGTAGTATCCTCTTTCAACCATGTTTCAGTAAGTATAATAAAAGAGAATTTGTTGTCAATAGTTTCAATCAAGGCACTAACATCATCGAAGTGTTTACCTAGGGATCTAACGTTCAAATTGATTACAGAGATATTGTGATTATGAGTTAATACATTGTTTGCATCATGTGCTGCAAAATATCTGCAATTTAGATCATTAAAGTGATTATTGTCATAGATAGTGGATAAGAGGTTAAGTTCTGGGTCTATACTTGTCTGCATAAAAAAGCTGATTGCAGGAAAAACAAGGAAAGAAAGGCAAATTACAAGGTAGAAATAAGCTAAAAAAACCAGCGTTGAATGTAATGAAACGCCATTTTCTGGGTGAGACCCGGAGGCTCCCCGGAGCTTTACCGGCTGATATGCTAATGTCAGACTTTGGCATCAGTCATGTGTATGGAGTTCTAGGGCCTACCGGGGACCACGAGCCAGAACCTGGCCCCCTCAGAGAGGCAAGGGGAGCAATGGCCTATAGAAACCCCCGTGTGGTTGGAAGCATTCTATGTCTGCCATCGACCGGGTCAAGCATCCAGAAAGGTAAGCATTCCAAAACAAACCCCTATTCTGGTGAAAATTGCTACCTAAGCCGAACTAGTGAATAGAACTCTTCAACAGAAAACACGGAAACTAGTATGACGTCATACGTCACCGCGCCGCTGTCTGCGCAGCTCCCCCCTCCCCGGGAGGGGGAAGGGGGAGCCCCAGACCTCCCACGCCGGCTATCCACCCATCAGTTCTGAGGCTGGATGTCAAAACACGCGAAAAACGCCGACCGGAGGGAGGGAGGGTTGCCAGGGAGCCTCCGGGTCTCACCCAGAAAATGGCGTTTCATTACATTCAACGCTGGTTTTCTGGGGGGAGCCCCGTCGGCTCCCCGGAGCTAACTACCCACAGAGGAAGGTCAAAGGGACAAAACCGGGAGGCGGACACCACGCACCCCCCAAGGAGGCGAGACAACCGGCAGCAAACGCCAACCCAAGGCGCCACAGCCCCGAAAATCCCGGGAACAACACGAGAACCACGAGCAGCAAGGCCCCTGCACGAACACCAAAAATCCATGCCCGAAAGACTGCAAGGCCACGTCGCCCAGACGGCAGCGAGAGCAGCGAAGCCACGAACGCCACAGGCATGAGGGAAGAACACAGGCAGCTTAGCCGCAAGAACACGGCTGACCACCCGGGACACCATCACCCGCGAACCGGGAAGAACAGAACCGGATCAACGCAAAACGCGCTCCGGACCCAAACTCCGTGGCACGCAAACAACAGCAGAGGGCCGCCACTGAACACAAAAACGACACACCCCCGGCCCGACCAACAAAGCACCAACAAACCCTGGACCCCTCCAGAATGCAGCAGCCCCACCCCCCGCCAGAAAAGATGGAGACTGCTGCCATCAAACAACCAAAACGCTAAAACCGAAGGAGCAAGAAAACACAGCGAACCGACCCCCAGAGGCAAAGGCCCAAAGGAAAGAGCCGACGAAAAAACACACCGGAACCGAAGGGGCACTACCAACCGAGGAGAAGACAGAGCACGCTGACCAGAGACCAGGATGGTGCAAGCGGCGCACGAACAGGCCGGAGGTGAAAGACGCACAAGACAGCTGACTAACGGTGCAGAAGCAACACCAAGACCGAAAGCAAGCTGAAGCGGCTCCGCCTGCGCCGCACGAAAAGAGGCGACAGTATGTGGCAAGACGACGGCCCCCAACCCCTACTAGAAAACCAAGCCGAGAGTAAACCAAGCCAACAAGAAGGACCCACCGAAGAAGGGACAGGAAAAGGAAGGACCGCCAAAATACCCCATACTGCCGCCAAGAAAGCACGCAGGTGGGACACCTACCACGAAGCCACCTGACCACCAACCGGAGGCGAGACCACGAGGCAGAACATAAGCAGCCCCGACAAGGCCCCCCCCGAGCCCAGGAAAAAGGCGGAGCCGCGAGAAGATCTCGGGCGCGACCACCGAAACCCAGGCGGCACAAGGAGATGGAACGTCTGCCGAACAGAAAAACTCCGAAGCATGCAAGCCCGCCAGGAGTTCAGAAACGACAGGTCCGACGCGAGACATCGCAAGAACCCCCCCAAAAAAAGTAAAACAACAACAACCGGCAGGGCAAGCTAGGAAAACCAAAGAAGGCGGAAGGGTCGCCGCCAGAACAGGACCCGAACCAAGGGGCACGAACAACTGCAATAGACCGAGACAAAGAAGCACATCACAGGACACAGGCTGACCAACGCCTAAGAACACACGCAGAACATTCCTGCTGCAGAAGAGGCAGGAAGAAAGAGCAGAAGCACAAAAAAAAAAAAAAAACCAGGAGAACAACCAGGGGTGGACAATCAGGCAGGGACAAAAACCCCACGCAATCCCCAGGCACAAAACGGCAGCAAAGCGCCACTCCACAACCGGACACAGGAACAAGGACACGCCACCGTGAAACACGGTACCAATGCTCACGTGCAGCAGCAGCAGCAACAGGCACCACTGCAACATGCAACATGTAAATAGCAACTCCCCTCTGCAAAGGCAGAGAACGGAGCAGGCAGACCCCAGACAGGGCCAACGGAGACACGACAAAACCCTGCAGGCCCAGAAACCTGCACCAGGCGACCGACGGCGGAGAAAACCCCGCTCGATACCTGCTGGATGAGGTACTGGGAGCTCTTTTACACCTCAAGCCCGGCCCAAGGTCAGGCCAGACCGGCCAGAGGATGGCCCACCAGGCAGCTGCTAGGAGCAGTCCACCGGTCCACATACCCCCACAACCAGGACGGGCCGGAACTGCCATACGAAAACAGGCCAGTGCGCCCTGGAAGTCCACGGACGAACCAGCAAGAAGGCTTATGCTCGCAAGTAGGTCGTGTAACAAGCACAGACCTCTGATGGTAATACAGTGTTCCCCAAAGGTGCCAATAGCACCACTGCACTCCGCTGGTACTATCCCGCAAGTTCTACCAGATAGGCGGGACCCAAGAGCCAGAGCTCAAATCCTGCAAGCACAGCCAGGAGCCTCACCAGGTGAGTACAGAACCAACCCTACAACCCCCACACCTCACAACATTAAAAAAGGAGGGTCCCCTGAATGACTCCAGCATGGGTTGGACATGCACATGAGGGGGACAGGAAGGGGTGATAAAGGGACAGTCACTGGTGTGCGAACGGTCTCAGTCGTACAAAATTATACCTAAATAAAAACAGGTATATGAACACCGCCGCATCCAGCGCCCGGCCAAAAGACGCCAGACCGCAGAAACTCACCTGGCGAATGGTGGCTCGAACTTGACACGACTCAACCGTGCCCAGAAGAACTTGGGAGCACCGCCAGGTGAAGACGCCAGAGCCGGACCCGCAGGAGAACAGGGAGAGGCGAAGGAGGCGGTCCACACCCATGACACAGAAAACCGCGGTGTCCTCCCCACAACTGGGAACCAGGACACCCCTGGTGCAAAGGGGCACATACCGCAGCCAGGGAGAAGAACGAGAGGCGAAGCACTGTAGCAAAAAAGGGCGCAAAACCCCAGCACTGAACCATCGCCCAGACCAAAACAAACTCCACGGCGCATGCGCATAACACGCTGGCCGAACCGCACACCCTCCCTGCGGGAAGGCGCCAGCCAGGACTATTGCACGAGAAAAGGAGCCAAAAGAGGAAGCAGGAACAATAAAACCGGCCAAGAAGCAAAGAGCCCCAAAAAAAAGGGAACCCAAACGGGCGACAAGTAGCCCAAACAGGCGACAAGTAGCCCAAACGGGCGACAAGTAGCCCAACCGGGCGACAAGTAGCCCAACCGGGCGACAAGGAGCCCAACCGGGCGACAAGTAGCCCAACAGGGCGACAAGTAGCCCAACAGGGCGACAAGTACTAGGAGCCGACAGACGTTCCAATAATGCGGGAAGTAGCGAAAAACCTTCCCGTACCCTCGAGAACACAGAAGCCAACACTAGTCCCGAAGGCACACGAAGGCGCAGGCGCACCCGAGATCAAAAGTCACGCAGAACCCCAACGAACGGGGAAACATGACAAAAACACCGTCCCAAAAAGCGGGGGAGGAAACATCCACCCACAGGACGGAACCAACCGACTCAAAGGCCAAGGAACCGAGCCCGGGGAGGGGCCGACGTCCAACAGCACGTACGGCGAGTGGGGAGGAAAGACCCCACTCCGCGTAACCACAAGCCCCGCCTAGAGGGGGATAAAACCCCCCACGGGGTCTAACGGGGCCAAGGCCCCCCCAAGGCAGCCCCTCCCCAGCCCCGGGAACCTACACGACAGGCCCCGGGGCCGAGCCGTTCCCCCAAAGCCCCGGCCGTACCAGAAAACCGGGGCAGCCGTGAAAACACTAAGGAAGGGAGCCCACTGGCAGACTCATACAACACGGCTGGAGGAACAGGCCCAAATGCCCCCGTCACTACCCCGGAAGGGGAATTCCCCGAGACTGCCCGAGTCTCAACACCACGAAACACCCCGCCCTGAACCTACAGACGGTAAGGAACCGGATGCAGGCAGGAAGGGTGAACCAGGGGAAAGACAAGGGGGCGTGGATGCAACCAACACCCCCAAGCTCCCAAAACGAAATACAACGGGGCAGCCCCGGGGCTCCCGGGGAGGAAACCACGAGAACGTTGCCACCACCAAGGCTCAAGTGCAACGCCCCTGCTGCCCGCACCCGCTTTGTTAGCACAACTGGGTAACCGAGCCACAACGAGCAACCAAACTCGCAGGACACCGGGTCGAAGGTGTCACCGACCCCACAGGCAGCAGACGGAGGCAAAACAGAGAGTCACCCAGAGACAAAAGGTGAGAGCAACCCTCAAACTCGCTGGAAGCGAGGGGGGGGCTCTGGGGTCACATCCATCGGACCCGCGCGCCCCCAGGGGTTTCCCAGGGTCCCGAGCGTTTACTTTAAGAGGACTCGCGCTCAGGTAATCCCAGGCAGGGTACTGCTAACCGGCACCCAAGCTACCAAACAACTTTCTAAGAGCTGAACCCCCGGGACGTGTACACTCACGGGGACCTAGCAGGGGGTACCACCAGAAATACTCAGAACACAAGGGACACAAGGGGCAAGAACGAAGGCAGACCCCCCCACCAGGTATATAAACAAAAGAAAAAGAAAACCCCGCAAGAGGACAGCGTACCCAAGCGGAACAGAGCCGGCCGCTATGATTGGTAAAGACAAGCTGCACAGTACCCCGCGCCCCACCAGTGCAAACACCGCCCCTTACTCTAAGGCGAACAAGGGAGACAGAACACCCGAGCACACAAAGAGCGGCCGAAAACCAAGCGGTAAACGGCCAAGCAGGGGCAGGACCCAAGGAACTTGTGGAAGGTGGCCCCAAGCCCCAAGGGCAGTACTTACAAGGCACCTAGGGAAGGGAACCCTAGGCGCATGCAGCCCGAGTACTGAAGAATCACACCCGGCTCACGCACCACCTAGAAAACAGACACCACACTCTAGGTACAGTGCTGAAACAACCACTGGAGCCGGAGCACATAACCATTGCCTATAGCATCAGCCGAAGAACTGATGGGTGGATAGCCGGCGTGGGAGGTCTGGGGCTCCCCCTTCCCCCTCCCGGGGAGGGGGGAGCTGCGCAGACAGCGGCGCGGTGACGTATGACGTCATACTAGTTTCCGTGTTTTCTGTTGAAGAGTTCTATTCACTAGTTCGGCTTAGGTAGCAATTTTCACCAGAATAGGGGTTTGTTTTGGAATGCTTACCTTTCTGGATGCTTGACCCGGTCGATGGCAGACATAGAATGCTTCCAACCACACGGGGGTTTCTATAGGCCATTGCTCCCCTTGCCTCTCTGAGGGGGCCAGGTTCTGGCTCGTGGTCCCCGGTAGGCCCTAGAACTCCATACACATGACTGATGCCAAAGTCTGACATTAGCATATCAGCCGGTAAAGCTCCGGGGAGCCGACGGGGCTCCCCCCAGAAATAGGGAAAAATATGTACACAATACTGTACAAAACAAACACAAAATGAATAACAAAAAAAAAAAAAAAAAAAAAGTAGCTTACAAGGGGCTTACAGGGGTACAATGGAGTAAGGGAGTATGGCTAGGCTAGGCAACCTAGGTAATAAATGAGATTAAAGATAAAACATATAAACATGGACTATACAAAACAAAAGATATAGAAATACAAAACAAAAATATAAACAAGACTAAGCAATACAAAACAAATTGAGCAAAAAATGAAAAATGAGGTAGATTGCTTACAAGTACTCTCAGGTACACTGTAAGTAACAATTTGCAATTTGAGATGCAGGCAAAGCCAGGGGTACAATGGAGTAAGGGAGCATGGCAAGGCTAGGCAACCTAGGGAATAAATGAAATCAAAGAAAAGTTGAATAATAAACATAGGCAAATTTAAGCTAATGATTATTAACTATAAATAGTTCAGTTATGACTGTATAATTAATAAGACCTGAAGAACTATTTATGCACTCATTTAAATAATTTCAGTAAATGACTAGTTAAGAGTAAGTTAAAAATTAAGTCAGAAAATGAAACAAGGAGACTTAGGATACCTAGCCCCACTAGTTGACAGGGGGTTAATTAAGTTAATTCACTGGGAGTGATAATAAGGTGAGACAAACCACATTGGGAGAGGAAAGTGTTGAGGTTCTCTTCATTAGTAATTGTAAACATTTTGCCCTCTGCGGTTTTCTCACCTTTATCAGACCATCTCTAACGAAGCACTGATGAATCGCATCTGGGTTTTGTTGACGGATTTGACGCAGGCGGTAGAGGAGTTGCTGTCTGTTCCTAGTCAAGCACTCGTTGATGTATAATCCCTTCCGTTGGGATGCAGCTGTCCGGCCTAGATGGGATTTCGTGAACTGGGAAGTTAGCTTCAGGCGAATTTTCCGCTGGTTTTGACCTGATGGATTCTTTTTGCCTACTCTGTAGGCAGCAATAACGTCAGTTTTGTTTAGAATGACCTGCAATTTGTTTTTTAAGAGATCCTGAGCTATTTCAACACAATTTTCACCTTCATGTTCCACAGGTACAGGTATATCTTGGGACGACACGATAACAGAGTCTAGCAGCTTTTGCTGGTCTTGTTCATCCTGGGAGATGGAACGTTGGGCTGAAAATGTACTGATACATGCAGTCATTTTGCTGAGAGCTTCCTCCTGTTTTTTTATGGCTTCATCAGTTTTCAGAAGGTTGTTTTCCTCACGGAGATCATTCAAATCATGCTGTAGTTGGTCTTGGCAAGCCTTACAGTTTCTAATATCCTCGCGGAGGAGGGTTATTTCTTGTTGTTGTTGTTGGAGATTAGCGCGGTTCGCTAGATTCTCATTTAGAAGACTCAAGATGATAGTATTTTGAGACTCGAGGACTAGGCACAACTTTTTGAACCACTGATTCTCGGTCCAGTTAGTGAATTCCGGTGAGGGACCGGAAGCTCGCTTGAGTTGCTTAACTGGGATGATAGCGTGTTCATAGGAGAGGGTTGAGAGGACTCTGCTCCCTTGCTCAATGGGGTGGAGGGGAGGGCAGCACCGCCGCCCCGGACCCCAGAGCTTCCAGACGGAGAAACACGAATATTGTTAGAGTTGGCCGGGATGGATGCCTTGTTAAGGGGTTTGTTGTCCTTATTTCCCTGCACAGTCACATTTTTAGGAGACATGATTGGTTAGAATGGACTGGGGGTATATATTGTGAAGAAACTTGCGTCAGGCAGCGCGGTGGCGGCAGCATGCACTGGTACTCACAGCCGTAGAGGATTGTTTTGAAACTTATTTGAGATGGAATGAGTTGATTTTGGTCGATTACTTTGGTTTTGCTATAACATGCTTGGACTCCATGTACGTAGCTGCCTTTGGGTGGCGGTCTACATCATCTGGCGATAGTTTAAGGGCTGATATACAGTGGTACCTCGGAATGCGAGTGTCCCTGTATGCGAGTTTTTCGGAAGACGAGCAGGATTTACTCCAAAAATATGTCTCGGAAGGCGAGGGTTACCTCGGGACGCGAGTTTGTTGATACGTGTACAGGCCGACTGGCGCGTGGTGGCATGGCGATCGCGCCTCAGTTTACCAGTGTCTCATGTCCAGTGACTATCCCACCTGAATTCTTCACAAGGATTTACAGTTTTTTATCGGTATTTTGGCCATTTGAGCATAAAAGTTGTCATTATATATCTTGCCATGGGTATCAAGAAAGCCATTGGTAAGGTTCAACCTAAGAAAATAGCTGTGAGTAGAGGCAGTAGAGGATGTCCCTTCTTGATTAAGAAAATGTGTGAAGTATGGGAAGAACTGCAAAGTTTTGTTAAAAAACTCACCCAGATAAAGCTGTAGCAGGCCGTTGCATTGACCTTTTAAATGATAATGTGATGTCTTACTACAGACAAGTGTTAAAATGTAGGGAAAAACAAGTGTCATTAGATAAATTCTTAGTAAAACAAGCAAGTCCTAGTTGTATGCAGGCAAAATGTGCCAGAGTGTGCATACCAGTGAAGTCCTCACTGCCTGATGTGATAATGGAAGGGGACTCCCCTTCCAAACAGTAACTCCTCTCTTCCTCCCACCTCCTCACCATCTTCCATACGCCTACAGCATTCAACAGCAAGGTAAGTAATAACTTGAACATAGTTTTGTAGGTTTATTTAGGTGAATTAGGTATAAAAATTTAGTTTGATGTGGGGTTTTTGGGGTAAGTCAGGAACGGATTAATTCATTTCCCTTTATTTCTTATGGGGAAATTAGCTTCGGAATGCGAGTTTTCGGAATACGAGGCGTCTCCAGGAACCAATTAAACTCTTAAACTGAGGTATGCCTGTACAGCTTAGAGTGAGGAGCGTAGCGTGCACTCAACCGCGTCAGACCAATAAACAATTTGAATAAAACAATTCAACCCAGCCTAGAAAACATAAAAACCATCATCACCAAAAAACTCTCACACCTCAACAAAGCCTATCTACACCAGAAAGTACCAGCAGTAATCCCTCTGCAATATTCCGTCCGACACTGTCATCCGACCGACTGGCAGTGTCAACAGTGTCTCTTGACAACTCAACAGTGTTGGACTGTTATGTACCCCTATTGGATACGTATATAAATAATAAATAATTACTTATATATTGTATCATTACTTGTATGTGTTTATATATTATATCATTACTTGTATGCTTATATTTGTAACAAAATTTGTAACAAATTTGTAACAAAATAGATGGCAAATTCCTTGGCGTTCTCATTGACCACAAGCTGAATTTCCTGGGACACATTCTAAATATATCAAATAAAGTTTCAAAAACTGTTGGCATTCTTTCTAAGATCAGCAAAACTTTCATATTATGAGACTAGATTCAAAGAAGCAAAAGGCAACATGAAAAGCACATGGAATACCATCTCTAACATCCTGGGAACTAAACAACACTCCCACAACCAGATAACACTCTCTAAGGCTGGCCTTACACTGTCATCTGACTTAGAAATGGCGAATGAATTTAATAGCTTCTTTTCATTGATTGGTGCTAACCTTGCAAGTAAAATCCCACAGACTCAGACACATATCAACACATATCTCTCAGGCAGCTATCCAAACTCTCTTCTCCTCTCACCAGTCAGCCCGTCAGATGTTGTGTCCATCATACACTCACTAAAGACCAAAGCTGGGAACATCAGTGAAATCCCATCCATTGTATACAAGAGCGCCTCCCATGCCCTTGCGCCACCTATAGCTCTGCTGTTCAACAAATCCCTTGAGTGTCATACCTTCCCTGATATCCTTAAAAAAGCAAGAGTAACGCCAGTTCATAAAGGAGGTAATCCGTCAGACATAAACAACTATAGACCAATATCGAACCTACCCATGCTATCAAAAATATTTGAAAAAATTATCTACAAACAGCTCTACTCCTATCTCGTAAAATTCGACATTCTTAGCCCCTGTCAGTTTGGCTTCCGCTCTCAAAAGAGTACCAACGATGCAATTATTAGTCTCCTTGATATAATTTACTCAGCTCTTGACAAAAATGAGTTTCCAATTGGACTCTTCATTGACCTGAGAAAGGCCTTTGATACTGTTAATTACGATTACCTCTTAAGTAAACTCCATCATTATAGAATCCGAGGCCATGCACTGGACTATATCCAATCCTATCTTATTGATAGCCACCAATGTGTAGCCATCAATAATATAATCTCTCCCATTCTACCAATAACTGTTGGAGTGCCACAGGGCAGCATCTTGGGACCTCTTCTTTTTCTTATATACATTAATGATCTGCCTAATGTCTCTAACATTCTGAAACCTATTTTGTTTGCTGATGATACTACCCTCATCTACTCCAACCATAACCCACATACACTAAATGGTGTTGTTAATAATGAACTAAAAAAAGTCCACTTATGGATGTCAACCAAGAAACTAACACTTAACATAGAAAAGACCTACTACATCCTATTCGGAAGCAAATCTACAAATGCAATTCAGCTTCAGATTGACAATGTAAACATTAGCAATAAAAATGATGGAAAGTTTCTTGGCATATTCCTAGACAAGAGACTCAACTTCAGTACCCACATACAACACATAACTAAGAAAGTCTCTAAAAAAGTTGGTATACTCTCCAAAATCAGATATTATGTTCCTAACTCTGCTCTCATCTCTCTATATTATGCACTAATCTATCCCTATCTCAACTATGGTATCTGTGCATGGGGTTCAACCACTGCAAACCACCTCAAGTCCATCATCACCCAGCAAAAATCTGCTATCAGAATAATATCAAATTCTGCTTTCAGACAACACACAGCCCCCTTGTTTAACTCCCTAAACATAATCTCACTCCACAAATTCTCTTGTGTCAACTACATTTACAAAACCCTGTTCTTAAATGCAAATCCTTGTCTGAAACTCTTCTTGGACAGATGTAATAGGACCCATTATCACCACACCAGAAATAAATATCTCTTTGATATCCCCAGAGTTAAACTTAATCTGTGTAAACACTCTATGCAAATAAAGGGACCCAGTTTATGGAACTCACTCCCTACTGAATTGAAAAGCTGTCCAACTTTTACATCATTCAAAATCAATACTAAAAAGTACCTAATTTCATCTTCATAGTTTTTCACTTTTTGCCTTAAAATTGCACTGTATCAATTGCTACCCAATCTCCCAACCTTTATGTTCCCAATTTGAACATCTTTACCATTGTGATCATTGCTGTTTTCTTATATGTGCTGCCAATCTGTTATATGGTGTTTATAAATCTTGTTTATCTGTATCTTTTGCTACCCAGTCTCCCAATCTTTATGTACCCAATCTGAACATCTTTACCATTGTGATCATTGCTGTCTTATATGTGCTGTCAATCTGCTGTATGGTGTCTATTAACCTTGTTTAAATTACTAATCAAGCTGTCAATGTAATCAATCAGAGCTTTAATATAACAATATGCTTTAATATACCTACTTATCTCTCTCATCTCATTTCTCTCTTGTAATGTATCTTTATCATTTATCAATTCTGATTGAAATTACCTACTTAAAATTATCTGCTAGATTCAGGACCTGCCCGAAACGCTGTGCGTACTAGTGGCTTTACAAGAATGTAAATACTGTACTATCCAATGTATTCTCACAAACCCAATGTACCTTGTATATATATAAATAAATAAATAAATAAATAAATTTCTGTGTTGTTTACTAGGATTTCTCTGGCGATGGTTTGGTTGTGGGAAGAGATTATATGTTCCTTAACCCTCAAACCGCTAGGGGCCCAAATGGAATTCACACCCACAGGCGCAACAACAACAAAAAAAAAATCCAAAAAATTCTTTCATCTTATAGAAGTGTTCATTTTTGTTCCCTGATCACGGAAAAAATAACAAAAAAATCGTAGGTGGCATATTTTAGCCGCAATAGGGTAGGGAAGTGTGGCAAAAAAGGGGCGTTGGCAGAGCCTTCGCCAGACGAGGTCTACTCCGCCCGAGCAGTCAGATGGCAGTTGCCACAAATATATTATTACCTAATTATTTCAATGTCTCTGATTGATTTTTTCTTAGTTTTTTTGCAGTAATATTATTCCATACAGTGAATTGTGGTATATTTATATTATAAAATGTGTGAACCATCGCTGTACTCAAAATTATGGTGTGCATATTAGTGATTCAATTATTATGTTCATAAAACAATAAACAAATAGTTTTGCTGTTGTTACACTATATACACAGGTTATATATAAGTATTTGCATGTTTTGTACACTATAACGAACTACTAAGTTGGTCTTGTGAGTCAAAAAGCAACGAGGAGTGAAACACCAAACACCAGCGAGCCACTCACTGCCACTCCCTCCCTCAACACCACCTCACTCACCCTCATTCACCTCCCACAATACTCTTTTGTATTTATTCACTATACACAGACGTTATATATACGTATTTACATGTTTTGTTCACCATAACTGTACATCTAAGCTTGTATGGTGAGTGAAGGCCATAAGACGTAGCTACTCACACAGTCAGCTGATCGGCGGCCGCCCTCAAGGCCAGACGCACTAATATTTGTCATCCAACAATATTGTTTGTGGTGTTATTACGCTATATACGCACATTATATATAAGTATCTACCCGTTTTATTCACTATACCTGAACAAATAAGTTGGTATGGTGCCCAAAGACCATAGTGGCCATCAGTAAACACCATGCCAAGTCGTGCAGACGACGCTCCTCCCTCGCCAAAATGGCGGCTCCCAACCTACTTCTCTCGCTGTTATCTCACACTATACACACGTTATATATAAGTATCTACATTTGTGTTCACCATGGCGAACCACTAAGCTGGTATGGTGAGTGCAGTCAATAAATGGTGGCCACACACAGTCAGAAAACGATGCCACAACTCTCCCTCCCACAGCCTTACTCCTCCCTCCATGGAGCACAGCGCTAAATATCACCACAATCCTGCTATTATCAGAATCCTCGTCAGTTTTATCACAGTCAGGGGGCTTCAGTAATACTATCACTGCTAAATAATAGCACAAGCTGATCACAAGCTGAACAGCGGTGCTGTGAGCTCGTGCTGCGTGCGCCAGCCTTGGTGGCTTGCTCAATACTGACGCTGTAACACCCAAGAATGTTGGCCTGGATTTTTTTTCTAGGTGGCATCTGGCAACTATCGGTCGTGGCTGTACTATAGCTGCCCCTATCCCAGGCGGGGCGTTTAAATTATAGCGCTAGACACAAAATCATATATAAAAGATGTGCGCGGTTTCGGTTTTGTCACTGATATCATTTATATATGATATGCGCGGTTTGAGGGTTAAGCGCAGGTATTGTAGACCTTGGTCCTAGTGAATTTATAAGTTTAGAAGTTGCTTGATAACTTCGTGGTATTGATAAATTCAGGAATGCTGGATCCATTGGGTGCTAGATTCTCTAGCCTAATATTATTGATTACCTAGAGAGACTGAGTGTGGTCAATTACTACTTGTCGAGAATAATTCTAGGTCTGCAGTGGATTTAATGGCTTTGTCCCTGTGACATGTACTGGTTTAGGTACGGACCACTGATTTTCCACGGAGAGCTATGAAACATCTCGGCGAATACTAATTGTACTACATTCAATCTCGGTTTATTACTCGGCTGGGTTTCTCATTCAGCTTGTTGCTGGAGAATTAATTTGCTGCTGATTAATTTATTATTGTTGGCAGGCATAGGCTTCTTTGGGTTTAAAAGTTTACCTGTCAGTATGTAGCCACCTGCAGATTGGAGCATATTCATGCCCAATCACTTAACATGTCCAGTAATGAACTTGTAATAGAAGTCTGCTCCAACTAGTACATTTACATTATTAAGGCGGTCAGACGTTAACTTGTTGTCAGCCAAATTAATTTCACGTTCCAGCAGGAAGTGGGCTGTGTACCCCAGACCCTTAATAATATTTAGGTCAAATGGTATTTGATCTACAACAATGGCTTGGATAGCCTTGACATGACTACCTAGATGTACAAGCGGTTGAACTACTGAGTATTCTTGGGGTCCTCAATTTATCATAAACCCTGACAGGTTTAATTTTACCTGTCTGATTGGTTGTAAATTGAGTGCCTCTGCCGCTTTCTGAGTAATGAAAGTTCTCTGGGACCCTTGATCAAATAGTCCCCGAGTGTGATCTTGGTCCCTTTATTCTTTACTTGCAGTTGGGCAGTGGGCAAGGTTGCATCCACTTGAGATGCCGGTGAAATTACGCTGTAAACATCTCTCACCTTGCAGGACTGTACATGTGTAGATTGTCTACTTCCTATTCTAGGACTAATATAATTTGTCTTGACAAATTTGCACAGTGGAGCATGATGCTTGCCCCTTCTACACCTATTGCAGGTGTTCAGTGGGGTGTCACAGCTATTAACATTATGTGATTTGAGACACCTAGTACATTTGTGTAACTGTTTGAGTCGTCTGACTTTTGTGTATCTATTAGGATAATTAGTACATTTGTTCAGAGAATGTTTTTGATTGCAAAACAAACATAATCCCCATCCTACAGCTCATTTAGGGAAAACCTTTTTAGGTGAAACTGCAACTGCAGGTTGTGATGGTTTTGCTGCTTGCATTTGCTTATTATTTATTCTCTTGTGAGTACTTGGCGTACTCTTAGGTCTTACTGATGAATCGGTATTTGACCTGTTGTTATTACATTGATTATTAGTACCTTTATTACCTAATGACAGTGTCACTTTAGGAGTTTCAGGTAAGGAAACTGATGTGGGTACAGTTTCTGTGCATTCAGAAGATTTATTAAATGCCTGGCTTGCTGATGGATTGCTTATATTGCGCAAACCTGCAAATATATCCTGCATTGACAGGACATTACCATTCTGGTATAAATACAATTTATTAAGTACCTCACCAGACAATTTTCTCTGGATGATAATTTTAGTCATCCACTCAGCAGTTGGGTGATCCACCTCTTTACTGAAGGAATTTAACAGTGACTCAAGCTGAAAACTAAAATCTTGTAAAGAGTCAACTGATTGTTCTGGTGGAGATAAATCTAGTAATTGGTGTACAAAGTTTATAACAGTCTTCTCATTGTTAGCACTTGCTCTAGAAGGCTGGTGTGAGTAATTATGACTTATTACTTGTGTTTCTTAAGGCTTCTTGCTTAGCCTCAGCTTTAATTACAGCTTCAGCTTTTTCATTTTCTGGTTCAAATTCACTGGCTGTTGCAGCTTTACTTGAAGTTTCATCTGCAGCTTCACTTATTTCTCTGGGTTCCTGTCAGAAGCTGGTCAATTCAGTAGCCTCATGCATTGAATTTGTACAATCTAGGGAATATTGAGAAGAGCTGTCTGAAAATTGATCAGACTCTGTAAATGAATTATTACGTGAAGTTGTATTAGATGAGATTGTAGAAAATGAAGGTTGAACTTCAGTTGTTGATCCTATGTGGGGATCAGTATTGATTAGAGAATTATCCTCATTTTGAGGTAGCTCATGTATTTCATCTGAGCTGGGTGCTTGCTTGGGTATAGGTCTAGTATAAAAATCTTTTAACCAATCAGGAACATTTTGTGTTGCAAGCACTTGGTTATAGTGTCTTGAATTGTTTTGTCTAACTTGTCTTGAATTATATCTTCATAGTTGGCAAGGTCAGATTCTATCAAACTCAATTCATCTGGGTCAGTATTACTGACAAGGAGTATATTCCTATAAGACTATTGTATCCTTTACTTGGTCATATTTTTGGCTAGCCACCTTTGTGGAAATTCTTAGCCTGAAGATGTCAACTGAATCAGTTCCTAAACAGTTGTCACATTTGTCAAGTAGTCTTGACAGGTGATTTTGAAAACCTTTCAAGGTTCTTCTAGTTTTTTTCTAGAGTAGCCATTCTGGCTGTAAGTTTGAGCCTTATAGGGCTTATATAGCTACTTGGACAGCAATGGTACTTGCTAATATATGTAGAGCAGGTATAATTATTGACAACCTGATATTTCCTTGAGGCTGATTGTAATATACCTTATTTTGAGGTTAGCTGCCTACCTAATAATAACCAACTAAGATTTGAGTAATACTGTACTTTGGTATCACTACAGGAGTTCCTCAGCTTAGCCCTTCAAAATCAGCCTTGGATGGGTAGTGACACTTTCAGTAACGCTCAAAGATGTACATAGAAATATGTAATAAAATATAATTACACAATAAATGGTTTATATCCCACCCTAATTAGGGTCAGCACTACATAAAATAATAATACACCAGCACTGTCTAACACAGTACTAGTTAGGTAATAATCCTATCTATTAATGTAGCTAATGGTGTAGACTGAATTTGTACAAATCTTAGTACCGTAGCAGTCTAAAATTATCCTACTTCTGTTGGGTTGGCATAACTACAATAAATGTGGTGCAATAATGTGTAAAATAGTGCTATGTTTTTGGATTTTGTAATTTTATATAATATATACACTTGTAAGAAATGTGTATGGGAAATTTAATGAGCACAAGATTATTAATTGTGTTTGGCAAGTATTCTACTGCAGTAAATAATGTTTAACACCTGAATGTACTTCCTAATTGTGGAATATAAAGTTATCAGGGTTAGTAATGATTAATTGATTTTTGGGATCAGTAATTTGGATTAGTATACTGGATCCTAAAATGTTAATGAATTCATTGACTTGAGTGAATCAGTAATTATAGATTGAATTTGGTTTAGGTTATAATGGACAGTCTGCTGACAGCCGTACATTGAAATACTGTATTTGTATAGCCCAATAATGGTAACACATTAATTGGTGTGGGTTAGGCTAACATATGTGGTACACTGCTGGTAACCACAGTTAATGAAATATATTTAACTTAAGTTACTACACAATGTGATTAGTAAGGGTTAATTATGATAGCTTGATTCTCAGCTA
This sequence comes from Procambarus clarkii, assembly GCF_040958095.1. Classification (NCBI taxonomy): domain Eukaryota; kingdom Metazoa; phylum Arthropoda; class Malacostraca; order Decapoda; family Cambaridae; genus Procambarus; species Procambarus clarkii. Next base: position 21,048,774 of record NC_091223.1, on the reverse strand, counting down.
TCTATCCAGTTCGAAGTCGACCAAATTTGTGTCGTGAAGGAAAGCTAACTCTTAATATATTGATATTTAAATGATTGAATGAATTACTCGAAGGACCACCGTATTTTTACTGAAAAGGGAAACAGATAAATTATGCAAGAAAAAGGACTGAGATACCAGTGCCTGTGGATAATGTAATCATCAAGAATTATTGCACACAGAGATCACACTAACGTGATGCATCAAATGAACAAATTTGACAGTGTCTGCAGTGCAGATTAAGGTTTGCCAAGAAAACCTTATTAATTCAACGTTTTCTGCACTAAGAGTTAGTGAAAATACTTGCATTAATTTTGTTTGAGCTGTTTAATTCTCGTTTCTGCTTATTACTGTAGGAGCGCAGCACGAACAAATTTGCAAACTTACCAATATGTAAGTGAATCTACAGAGAACTAATAACCTGTGAAACGTTTAGGTTGGGAAAATGTTACAAATTATCTTCAAATAGGATTAATAGTAGCAATAATTAAATTTCCAGCAACCTTAGCTTTCCCATCGTTTAATGCATTACCATTAGACCATAAGAATTGTTACCTAACATGCTTAATGAGCTCAATATAGCTCAACCCTGAGTTAGCGTAACAATTGAGCGCTTTAATGTTCCCCCATGCTAATACGAGCACTGCTCGCCATGATAATTGAACGATACAATGCTCCCCGTGGTAATTCAAGCACTGCTCACCAGAGAATCTGCATAGATTCCGTGCTTAGCTATTCTTCAAGAAGGATCTCGCACTAATAACCCAAGCTGATCCTACAGCTCTCCTGTGAATTAAGGTAATAATTGAGCGCTTTATGAGCACTGCTCACCATGATAGTGGAGAGCAACAATGCTCCACCTCGTTAATTCGAGCTCAATATACTGTAGCTCACCCTGTTAACGAGCTCAATATAGTTCACCCTGTTAACAAGCTCAATATAGCTCATCCTGTTGACCTTGCAATTATTATTGCTTACAATTTAGCTAGTAACTCTACTAAGAATTAGTGAGTTATCACAATTAGCTCAGTCCTCTACTTAGGTAGGTTAGAAATTTAAACCATCTATTTAGGGACTTTAGTTAGTGTCAACTGAGTACCAGCCTAGTCTGTACTCACAATTGAATACAGTTGACTACTTATAGAAACTGATTTAATAAATTCAATTTCACATCTAAAGGTGAGGATGTATTAAAGAGTTTCCAGTGTCAAGCCTATGAGCTGCAATTCAGTTAGCTCATAAGTCAGAATGACTAGGCTACTAATCTCACTGTCGACTCAGAAAATCCTTGATTTTAATGAATAACATTTTCAGTTCTCTAATATTACATATTATTATTAGCTAACAGATATTAATGTATTGTGCGGTATTGGAAATGTTACTCAGATCATCCATATATGTATTGTGCAGTCTATGGGTTAATCAGGTACTGTTGACAAAGAACATTGACAGAGTAGCAAGTACAAATGGTGTCGGCCTTTTGAATTCTATGGTGCTTAGGCTTGAGATGTTTCCACCAATGACAGGCTTTCTATGCCTGACATTACCTGAAGAAGCAGCCCCAACTCGAATTTTGGCACCTTGTGTAGTAATGTTAGACCAGGGCTGGGAGTGGACCTTCAATGTGTGGTTATGTTCAATAAACAAAGCAGAAGATATGCTGATTATACACAGAAATCACAATAGCGTGATGCATCATATGAACAAATCTACAAGGGCCGATTTGGATTTGTGGATTCGATGCATCACACTATTGTAATTTCTGTATGTAATGAAGTAAGGGCAAAGAGGTAGAACAGCTTATTGATAGAGCTCGAGTGCATGAGGGAATTGTGTAAAACGCTGGTTTGTGTCTCGGAGAGGCTTCAGGATCCAAGTAAGTTCAGTAGAACTTCTGGTTGCATTTCTTTTGACCATGTCGTAGCTCAGTCGATTAAGGCAGCGTCTGGGATCCTCTCAGACGTAGGTTCGAACCCTCGTCAAGGACCTTGTGGATTTGTTCATATGCTGATTGTTTTATCTCCAGCATGGTGAACTGAGGATAAGAGACGTCCAAAAACTATAATACATACACTAAGTTCTTACTTTTACACACATATTTCAACACAGTCTTACATAAACACTTTCACTCAAAATTTCACACACAAATAACATATTTTGCTATTAATTCATTGTTTGAATGTTTTTGCCATATACTGTACTGTATGTGTGAGGCACCAGCAAGTAACATGGTTGCTAAGCTCAGTAATCGAGATTCCGTGCTAATAAAAGGATGGTAAAACTTTTTCATGATTTTTACTGAATTAAAGTGGTAATGCAATGAATATTTGACAGAAAGGTAATAGCCTTTGAAGCATAGGACCCCTATGTAGGACACTTCTCCATAAACTGGTCAGTTTAACCCTTGGGTCGCTTAGATAGTGGGTTGAGTGTTTATTTTTCTTGGTTTGGGTAGTTCATCTTGGTAATCTGTTGATCTATGATTCCCACAAGCTTCTAAAAAACATGAACTGTTAGGAAAGGCACTTATCCCTGGTGTGTTGAAAATATCACTGGGAACCTGATGTGGTCATGTGATGTTAGAGGTAGGCTGAAAGGAGCTACCAAGGGGTGTACACCAAAAAATACGAGTAAACATACTTCTGAAACATCCTGTATATAAATCTACAAGAATACATGAGAGACTTCTAAATAACAAATGATAAAATAAAGGAGTTAGACAAGTTTGTATATCTGGATTTTAATTGGCATATACAAAATATAATATTAAAATAATAAATGCTTATTCTATGATTCAGGAGTAAAATAATCATTTACAGATGATGAGTCACAATAACGTGGCTGCAGATATGATGGCCAAACCACACATTAGAAAGTGAAGAAAGTACGACGTTTCAATCCGTTCTGGACCATTATCAAGCCGTGTGGCTTGATAATGGTCCAAGACGGACTGAAACGTTGTCGTTTCCTCACTTTTTTGATGTGTGGTTTGGTCATCAGTATTTAATCTAGCTTGTAACACATTTACTAAACTACTATCATAACTAAAATTTGTAGATATGGCCACATTATGTAACCAATTTATGATAGCTATGTCAAATTAATTAGAATATACAAATTTTCAAATGACTTGGTTTTGCCATGTTGATTTTATGTGAACACTCATGTTTGTTTGGAAATGCTGTTTTCAATTTGGAGGGTCAGTTTTCTTTGAGCATAAGTAAGGAAAAGTGTTTATTCATAAACTTGAGTGATATTTAGAAACTGATTAGCATCTTTAACCTTATTACATGTCAATGGGTTAATTTTCAGGCAAATATACAGAGGAGGTATTTGTAGAATCATTAAATTTTTTCATCACATTTAATTGTTGACAAAATATTCAATCTCAACTTTAGCACCACATCGAGTTTTACCTACAAAATTTACACCCTCATGTTCAGTGTTAACTGAACTAACTGCCGATGCAGTTGTTATCAAAGATTCTTTAATTGATAATGTGACGGTATAGGTCTGGTCAGAGTCAAGGGGAACGGGTCGCCTAAACTGGCAATTAACACCTCTCCAAGTTCCTTTGGCAATTTTCTCATTGGAAGAAGTTTGAACAGTTACATCTCCTTCTTGAAGACTTGAAATGCATGGAGATGAAATCCTTATTAAAAAAATTGGTCTTGATGTCTTAAAATCTTTAAGCACTTCAGTGCAACATGTGGAGTAATATACAAAATTGAGATTCACACCATCATTAAAGCTACGATCATAGACAAGGCAAGATTTTGTTATACGTTCTCGTGGTTTTGCAGCACGGAATGAAACAAAGTCTGGCAAATCTATGGAATGTGCACCTTCAATATTTTGCAGAATAGCCACACACTCACCATTAGACAGAACACCAGAGGGCAGTATATATCTAACAAATTGGTCAGATGTCATTAATAAAAACCTCACAAAAGGGAGGAAATCCACTACTACCTGGCGCAGTGATGACACAAATGGCTTTTCTGTATTACATTTGACTTGTGATGCTGCTTCTCCTTCTATTTCATTTTTACCATTGTCAGAAAGTTTCTTGGCTGAGCTGTCTCCATCATCCTTTGTCTTGTCAGCAGTACAATAACTTATCTTGTTTTCGAGCTCACTTCTTAATGTTTCACATTTTTCAGCAGTTAATTGTGCTAAGCCCCTGTTTTGAAAATAGAATATATACATGCATTAAAAATATACCTTAAAATTAAAATAGAATTGCTAAAAAATTAAAATAGAATTGCTAAACTCTTAAACTACGCATCGCATACATATACGACGAGAACTGATGGCACCAGGAGTTCAATTTCTCAAACTTATTCAAATGCTTTCCAATTTTCTGTGCATAATCTACTAGCAAATCCTGCAACTTTGTCTAAATGATCACAAATGTAACTTGAAAAATAAGAAAATAAAAAATAATTATAAAATTGAATATTGAAAACTTTGGATTTTCAAATCAACTACAAAAAACCAGCGTTGAATGTAATGAAACGCCATTTTCTGGGTGAGACCCGGAGGCGCCCCAGAGCTTTACCAGGCTGATATGCTAATGTCAGACTTTGGCATCAGTCATGTGTATGGAGTTCTAGGGCCTACCGGGGACCACGGCCAGAACCTGGCCCCCTCAGAGAGGCAAGGGGAGCAATGGCCTATAGAAACCCCAGTGTGGTTGGAAGCATTCTATGTCTGCGATCGACCGGGTCAAGCATCCAGAGAGGTAAGCATTCTAAAACAAACCCCTATTCTGGTGAAAATTGCTACCTAAAGCCGAACTAGTGGATAGAACTCCCCAACAGAAAACAAGCAAACTAGTATGACATCACATGTCACCGCGCCGCTGTCTGCGCAGTTCCCCCCTCCCCGTGAGGGGGAAGGGGGAGCCCCAGACCTCCCACGCCGGCTATCCACCCATCAGTTCTGAGCCTGGATGTCAAAATACACAAAAACCGCCGACCGGAAGGAGGGAGGGTTGCCGGGGAGCCTCCGGGTCTCACCCAGAAAATGGCATTTCATTACATTCAACGCTGGTTTTCTCGGGGAAGCCCCGTCGGCTCCCCAGAGCTAACTATCCACAGAGGAAGGTCAAAGGGACGGAACCGGGAGGCGGACACCACGCACCCCCCACGGAAGCGAGACAACCAGCAGCAAACGCCAACCCAAGGCGCCACAGCCCCGAAAAGTCCCGGGAACAACACGAGAACAACGAGAAGCAAGGCCCCCGTACGAACACCAAAAATCCATGCCCGAATGACCGCAAGGACACGTCGCTCAGACGGCAACGAGAGCAGCGAAGCCACGAACGCCACAGGCATGAGGAAAAAACACAAGCAGCTTAGCCACAAGAACACGGCTGACAACCTGGGACACCATCAACCGCGAACCGGGAAGAACAGAACCGGATCAACGCAAAACGCACCCCGGACACAGATGCCGTGTCACGCAAACAACAGTGGAGGGCCGCCACTGAACACAAAACACGCTCGATCAACCAAGCACCAACAAACCATGGACCCCTCCAGAACGCAGCAGCCCCACCCCGCGCCAGAAAAGGTGGAGACTGCCGCCACCGAACAACCAAAATGCTAAAACCGAAGGAGCAAGAAAACTCAGCGATCCGACCCCCAGAGGCAAATGCCAAAAGGAAAAAGAGCCGATGAAAAAACAAACCGGAACCGAAGGGGCACTACCAACCGAGGAGAAGACAGAGCACGCTGACCAGAGACCAGGACGGTGCAAGCGGCGCACGAACAGGCCAGAGGTGAAACGACGCACAAGACAGTTTACTAACGGTGCAGAAGCAACACTAAGACCGAAAGCAAGCCGAAGTGACTCCACCAGCATCGCACGAAAAGAGGCGACAGTATGTGGCAAGACGACGGCCCCCAACCCCCACCAGAAAACCAAGCCAACACTAACAAGAGGAACCACCTAAGAAGGGACAGGAAAAGGAAGGACCGCCAAAATACCCCATACTGCCGCCAAGAGAAGTACGCAGGTGGGACACCTACCACGAAGCCACCCGACTACCAACCGGAGGCGAGACCGCGAGGCAGAACGTAAGCAGCCCCGACAAGGCCCCTCCGAGCCCAGGAAAAGGCGGAGCCGCGGGAAGGTCTTGGGCGCGACCACCGAAACCCAGTCGGCACAAGGAGATGGAACATCTGCCGAACAGAAAAACTCCCCAAAGCAAGCAAGCCCGCCAGGAGTTCAGAAACGACGGGTCCGACACGAGACATCACGAGACCCGGAAAAACCAACCGGCAGGGCAAGCTAGGAAACCAAAGGCGGAAGGGTTGCCGCCAGAAACAGTACCCGAACCAAGGGGTACGAGCAACTGCAACAGACCGAGACAAAGAAGCACACCACAGGACACAGGCTGAAAAAAGTCCAAGAAGCCAAGGAACACACGCAGAACACCCCTGCAGCAGAGGAGGAAACAAGGGAACGCACAAGGAAAGGAAGTGGTGGAAACCGACCACCCCCCCTAACATAGCAACAAGTGCAGGCAAAACCGACCAAAGGAGATGCCAGGAAAACGACTGGGGAGAGGCAGGATGAAAGAGCCGAAGCACAAAAAAAAAAACAGGAAAACAACCAGGGGTGGACAATCAGGCAGGGACAGAAAAACCCCACGCACATGAGAGGGACAAGCCAGGGACCCGAAGACCAATAAAAACAACAAGCAAACCCCCATATGCAAACCCTAGGCACAAAACAGCAGCAAAGTGCCACACCACAACTGGATACAGGAACAAGGACACGCCACCGCGAAACACGGTACCAAAGCACACGTGCAGCAGCAGCAACAGGCACCACCGCAACATGCAACACGTAAATAGCAACTCGCTTCTTCAAAGGCAGAGAACGGAGCAGGGAGACTCCAGACAGGGCCAACGGAGACACGAACCCAGCAGGCCCAGAAACCTGCACACCAAGCGACCGACGGTGGAGAACCCTGCTCGATACCTGCTGGATGGGGTACTGGGAGCTCATTTACACCCCAAGCCCGGCCCGAGGCTAGGCTAGACCGGCCAGAGGGTGGCCTACCAGGCAGCTGCTTGGAGCGGCCCACAGGCCCACATACCCCCCACAACCAGGATGGGCCGGAACTTCTATTTGAAAACAGGCTAGTGTGCCCCGGAAGTCCACAGACGTACCGGCAATAAGGCGTATGCTTGCAAGTAGGTCGTGTAACAACCGCAGACCTCTGATGGTTATACATTGTTTCCCAATTGTGCCTATAGAACCACTGCACTCCACTGGTACTATCCCGAAAGTTCTTCCAGATAGGCGGGACCCAAGAGCCAGAGCTCAAACCCTGCAAGCACAGCAGGAGAGCCCTACCAGGTGAGCACATAACCAGCCCCACAACCCACACACCTCATAACATGAAAAAGGGTGGGTCCCCTGAATGACTCTAGCATGGGTTGGACATGCACATGAGTGGGACTGGAAGGGTTGAAAAAAGGGACAGTCACTGGTGTGCGAACGGTCTCAGTCGTACAAAAATATACCTAAATAAAGACAGGTATATAAACAACTCCACATCCAGCGCCTGGCCAAAAGACGCCAGACCGCAGAAACCCACCTGTAGAACGGAGGCACGAACGTGACACGACTCAACCGTGCCCAGAAGATTCTGGGAGCACCGCCAGGTGAAGACGCCAGAGCTGGACCCACAGGAGAGCAGGGTAGAGGCGGAGGAGGCGGCCCACACCCATGACACAAGGAAAACCTCGGCGTCCTCCCCACAGCTGGAAACCAGGACACCCTTGGAGCGAAGGGGCACATACCACAGCAAGGGAGAAGAGCGAGAGGCGAAGCACTTGAGGAAAAAAGGGCGCAAAACACCAGCACTAAAACACACTGCCCAGACCAAAACAAACTCCACGGCGCATGCGCATGGCACGCTGGCTGAATCGCACAACCTTCTCTGCAGGAAGGCGCCAACCAGGACTACTGCATTAGAAAAGTAGCCAAAAGAGGAAGCAGGAACAACAAAACCAGCCAACGAAGTGAAGACAGAGCCCAAAAAGGCACCCAACCAGGCCACAAGCAGCCCAACAGGACTACAAGTAGCCCAACAGGACTACAAGTAGCCCAACAGGACTACAAGTAGCCCAACAGGACTACAAGTAGCCCAATAGGGCTACAATTCAATTCATTCAAATTCAATTCAATGTATTCAAAAGGTGACACCCCTAGGGTCAACACTTGCAGCAGAGGAGCTCCAGCATATTTCAACATTCCTAAGTATTGTAGTACAGGTTGATGGTAGTGAGTGGTGTCCCAGAGAACATAAAATTATAGTGCTCTTGAAAAATAGGCGAGATAACAGGAAAGTGCTAAGGGAAGTGAAAAATCGGATGAGAAAAAGTTGCCCTAGTGTTTACAGTGCAGAGAAGAACATTCAACATGGCCACTGGCAAGGGGAAAAACAAAACAGAGCTTGATTTTGAGGGATTCAATGAAGAAAGCATTGATATTAGTAGTCTACATAACAAGTTGGTAAATTTAGATACTATAGTGAAGTCTCATGTAGAAATAATTAGTAAATTGAAAGAAAGTAATGACCATTTGAATAGCAAAGTTTTATGTCTTGAGGGTTTAGTGAAAGACTTGCGCAAGGATAAGAATCAATTGGAAACAAATTGCAAAGCCATGGAAGAAGAAAATAAACTCTTAAAAATAGCTTTGGAAGAAGTTAAAGTAAATTTAAACATAAATGACTACAATAGGTTAGGCAAGGAAATTCAACAGGAGAAACAGCTTTTGTCAGCACAGATGGAGGAAGTTACACAGGGAATAGAACAGTGCAAGAAAGATATGCAACTCACTTATGCACAAGTGGCCAAGGAGAAGGAAAAAATAGAAGAAGCAGTAAAGGAAGCCAAACACTGCAGCAACCAAGATAAAACAAACATTAGGCTGGAAGTGAGAAAAGAATTGGCATCTAACCCGAAGTTGGTGCAAAACACAGTTGATCGGAGTAAGTCCCTGATCATTTTTGGCTGCGAAGAAAAGGCGATAACATCTAGGTCAGAAGGAGCTGTAGAAGAAGCTAAAGTAGTAGATAAAATTGTTGGCCTCGTGGAAGGTCTTACAACCATAGAGAATGTGTGCGACTACAGGAGAATAGGCAGATATGTAAAAGGGAAAGATCGACCTTTGAGGATCACCCTAAACGGTGCCAAACAGATGGAAGAAGTACTAAGGAATGCTAGAAAATTGCAAAGTGATGAGGATGTGAAAGGGTGGTCGTTAAGACGAGATCTTTCAAAAGAAGATAGAGAGAAGCTGAAACTGAACCTCGCCGAGGCAAAACATTTAAATGAGAGCAGGAATGAAGAAGAAATAAATTCTTTTTTCTACAAAGTGATAGGGGTAGGCAAACCAGTAAAGTGCATAAAGGCAAACCAACAAAATCAATAGAGAGAGGGAGAATGAAGAATAAGGAGAGAGGGAACAAGTTCCTGAAGATTGCATACACCAACATAGATGGAGTGAGATCGAAGATACTGGAGTTAAGTGATGTAATACAGCTGCAGACACCAGACATTGTTGCACTCACGGAGACAAAACTTGAAGATGTAATTTTAAATGAGGTCATATTCCCAAGGGGCTACTCAATTTGGAGACGGGACAGAAAAATTAGGAAAGGCGGTGGCATTGCTGTGCTGGTGAAGGAACACCTAAAGGTGAACGAAATAATGACTGCCAATCCACAAGAAGTTGACATAATAGCACTAGAGATCTGCCATGAGGATGATAAACTAATGATAATAAATGCATATAGTCCACCGCCAAGCAGCACATGGTCAAAGGAGGAGCTAGATAGTAAACGTGAAGGTCTTATAACAATAATGAGAGAGATTATAGCGAGAGCGGATAACGATAGATCACGACTGTTGATAGTCGGTGACTTCAACTTGAAATCCATAGACTGGGAAGCATATGAAGCTAAAACAGAAGATTTTTGGACCTGTAAATTTGTAGACCTCATCCTGGAAACATTCTTGTATCAACATGTTAAACAAGCTACGAGGATGAGGGAAGGGGACGTTCCCTCCATGCTAGATTTGATATTTACCAGGAAGGAGGAAGAGATATTTGACATTCAGTACCTTCCTCCCTTGGGTAAAAGTGACCATGTCTTTTTGGGAATAAAGTATGCAATGCGTTATAAGCTGGAAGAAAATAAGGAGGTTGAAGCAGTTGAAAAACCAGACTTCAGGAGAGGACATTATGGTGACCTTAGAATTTTTTTTAGTGAGTATAATTGGACAGACTTGATGCTAGGCAAGGAAGTGAATGAGATGTATGTCAAGTTTTGTGAAATATATGATAAAGGCACAAAAAAATTTATACCAAAACAGAGATGCAGAACTAGGAAACAGGATTGGTTCAATAGAAAATGCGAGAGGGCTAGAGACCAAAAGACACAAAAATGGAATCAATACAGGAAGAGGCCGAACCCCCAAACATACCAGCGATACAAAGATGCGAGAAACAACTACACGGCAGTGAGGAGAGAGGCAGAAAGAAATTTTGAAAAAGGGATTGCAGACAAATGTAAAACAGAACCAGGTCTATTCTATAAATTCATAAACAACAAATTGCAGGTAAAGGATAATATTCAAAGGTTAAAAATGGGAAATAGATTCACGGAAGATGAAAAGGAAATGTGTGAAACACTAACCGAAAAGTTCCAAAGTGTGTTTGTACAAAAAGAAATCTTTAGGGAACCAGATACAATAAGAATTCCAGAGAACAACATAGAGCACATAGAGGTGTCTAGAGACGAAGTAGAAAAAATGCTCAAGGAGCTCGGTAAAAACAAAGCAGCTGGCCCAGATGGCGTTTCACCATGGGTTCTGAGAGAATGTGCATCTGAGCTCAGCATTCCACTTCACCTGATCTTTCAGGCATCCCTGTGTACAGGAATCGTAGCAGACATGTAGAAACAGGCTAACATAGTTAAAATCTACAAAAGTGGCAGCAGGGAAGACCCCCTCAATTATAGACCTGTATCATTGACAAGTGTAATAGTGAAAGTATTGGAAAAACTAATCAAAACTAAATGGGTAGAACACCTAGAGAGAAATGATATAATATCAGACAGACAGTATGGTTTTCGATCTGGAAGATCCTGTGTATCGAATTTACTCAGTTTCTATGATCGAGCCACAGAGATATTACAGGAAAGAGATGGTTGGGTTGACTGCATCTATCTGGACCTAAAAAAGGCTTTCGACAGAGTTCCACATAAGAGGTTGTTCTGGAAACTGGAAAATATTGGAGGGGTGACAGGTAAGCTTCTATCATGGATGAAAAATTTTCTGACTGATAGAAAAATGAGGGCAGTAATCAGAGGCAATGTATCGGAATGGAGAAATGTCACAAGTGGAGTACCACAGGGTTCAGTTCTTGCACCAGTGATGTTTATTGTGTACATAAATGATCTACCAGTTGGTATACAGAATTATATGAACATGTTTGCTGATGATGCTAAGATAATAGGAAGGATAAGAAATTTAGATGATTGTCATGCCCTTCAAGAAGACCTGGACAAAATAAGTAGATGGAGCACCACTTGGCAAATGGAATTTAATGTTAATAAATGTCATGTTATGGAATGTGGAATAGGAGAACATAGACCCCCACACAACCTATATATTATGTGAGAAATCTTTAAAGAATTCTGATAAAGAAAGAGATCTAGGGGTGGTTCTAGATAGAAAACTATCACCTGAGGACCACATAAAGAATATTGTGCAAGGAGCCTATGCTATGCTTTCTAACTTCAGCATTGCATTTAAATACATGGATGGCGATATACTAAAGAAATTGTTCATGACTTTTGTTAGGCCAAAGCTAGAATATGCAGCTGTTGTGTGGTGCCCATATCTTAAGAAGCATATCAACAAACTGGAAAAGGTGCAAAGACATGCTACTAAGTGGCTCCCAGAACTGAAGGGTAAGAGCTACGAGGAGAGGTTAGAAGCATTAAACATGCCAAAACTAGAAGACAGAAGAAAAAGAGGTGATATGATCACTACATACAAAATAGTAACAGGAATTGATAAAATCGACAGGGAAGATTTCCTTAGACCTGGCACTTCAAGAACAAGAGGTCATAGATTTAAACTAGCTAAACACAGATGCTGAAGAAATATAAGAAAATTCACCTTCGCAAACAGAGTGGTAGACGGTTGGAACAAGTTAGGTGAGAAGGTGGTGGAGGCCAAGACCGTCAGTAGTTTCAAAGCGTTATATGACAAAGAGTGCTGGGAAGACGGGACACCACGAGCGTAGCTCTCATCCTGTAACTACACTTAGGTAATTACAAGTAGCCCAACCGGCCCACAAGTAGCCCAACAGGGCCACAAGCAGCCCAACCGGGCTACAAGTAGCCCAAAACGGCGACATGGACGAGGAGCCGACAGACGTTCCAATAATGCGGGAAGTAGCGAAAAACCTTCCCGAACCCTCGAGAACACAGAAGCCAACACTAGCCCCAAAGGCAAATAAAGGAGCAGGCGCACCCGCGATCAGAAGTCACGTAGAACCCCAAGAAACATGACGAACATGTTTCCCCGTAGAAACGGGGAAACATGACGAAGACACCGTCCCAAAAAAGGGTGGGGGGAAGCATCCACCCACAGGACGGAACCAACCGACTCAAAGGCCAAGGAACCGAGCCCGGGGAGGGGCCGACGCCCAACAGCACGTACGGTGAGTGGGGAGGAAAGACCCCACTGCGCGTAACTACAAGCCCCGCCTAGAGGGGGAGAAAAAACCCCCACGGGGTCCTACGGGGCCAAGGGCCCCCCCAAGTCAGCCCATCCCCAGCCCCGGGAACTAACACGACAGGCCCCGGGGCCGAGCCGTCCCCCAAAGTCCCGGTCGTACCAGAAAACCGGGGCAGCCGCGAAAACACTAAGGAAGGGAGCCCACTGGCTGACTCTTACAACACGGCTGGAGGAACAGGCTCAAATGCCCCTGTCACTACCCCGGAAGGGGAATTCCTAGAGACTGCCCAAGTCTCAACACCATCAAATCCCGCCCTGATCCTACAGACGGTAAGGAACCGGATGCAGGCAGGAAGGGGGATCCAGGGGAAAGACAAGGTGGCGTGGAAGGAACCGAAGCAACCAACACCCCCCAAACCCCAACACAAACCAAAACGGGGCAGCCCCGGGGCTCCCGGGGAGTTAACCACGAGAACATTACCACCACCAAGGCTCAAAGTGCAACGCCCCTACTGCCTGCACCCGCTTAGTCAGCACAACTGGGTAACCGAGCCACAACGAGCAATAAAACTTGCAGGACTCCGGGTCGAAGGTTTCACCGACCCCACAGGCAGCAGACGGAGGAAAAACAGAGTCACCCAGAGACAAAGGGTGAGAGCAACCCTCAAACTCGCTGGAAGCGAGGAGGGACTCTGTGGTCACATCCATCGGACCCACGTGCCTCCAGGGGTTTCCCAGGGTCCCGAGCGTTTACTATAAGAGGACTCGCGCTCAGGTAATCCCAGGCAGGGTACTGCTAACCGGCACCCAAAGCTACCAAACAACTTTCTAAGAGCTGAACCCCTGGCACATGTACACTCACGGGGACCTAACAGGGGGTACCACCAGAAAATACTCAGAACACAAGGGACACAAGGGGCAAGAATGAAGGCAGACCCCCCCCCACCTTGTAGATAAACAAAAACAAAAAGAAAACCCCGCAAGAGGACAGCGTACCCAAGCGAAACAGAGCCGGCCGCCATGATTGGTAAAGACAAGCTGCACAGTACCCTGCACCCCACCAGTGCAAAACTGCCCCTTACCCTAAGGCGAACAAGGAGACAGAACACCTGAGCACACAAAGAGCGGCCGAAAATCAAGCAGTAAACGGCCTAGCAGGGGCAGGACCCAAGGAACTTGTGGAAGGTGGCCCCAAGCCCCAAGGGCAGTACTTACAGGGCACCTAGGGAAGGGAACCATATGCGCATGCAGCCCGAGTACTGGAGACTCACACCCGGCTCACGCACCACCTAGAAGACAGACACCACACTCTAGGTACAGTGCTGAAACAACTACTGGAGCCGGAGCACATAACCGGTGCCTATAGCATCAGCCGAAGAACTGATGGGTGGATAGCCGGCGTGGGAGGTCTGGGGCTCCCCCTTCCCCCTCCCGGGGAGGTGGGAGCTGCGCAGACAGCGGCGCGGTGACGTGTGACGTCATACTAGTTTGCTTGTTTTCTGTTGGGGAGTTCTATCCACTAGTTCAGCTTAAGGTAGCAATTTTAACCAGAATAGGGGTTTGTTTTGGAATGCTTACCTTTCTGGATGCTTGACCCGGTCGATGGCAGACATAGAATGCTTCCAACCACACGGGGGTTTCTATAGGCCATTGCTCCCCTTGCCTCTCTGAAGGGGCCAGGTTCTGGCCATGGTCCCCGGTAGGCCCTAGAACTCCATACACATGACTGATGCCAAAGTCTGACATTAGCCTGGTAAAGCTCCGGGGGCCGACGGGGCTCCCCCCAGAAATGGGAGGTAAATGTAACAGCCACATAAGTGCAACTATGTACAGTACTATGTATGACAGTCAGGCATTGTACTTATTTACACTTAGTATTAAATTGTACTGTCAAATATATTGTGAATATTTTAGTTTACCTGAAATGCTGAATAGAAAACCATGACCTAACCTAACCATCTTAGTTTTTGAAGATAAGCATTTTATTGCTTCTTACAATTACTACTTAACATATAGCTGCATTGATATTACAGTTTTATAAAACAAATAAAACAAAACTAAAATATTTAAATAAATTGTAAAGTACCTCATGGTATTTTCATATTTTGTATAAAATCTCTATCGTGTAATAAAACTGAAAAAGAAATTCCTGATATTTAAAACTTGTGTATAGCGAACTGAACTTTAAAACTTTATCCAAAAATTATGAGGGTCTTAATAGAAAATGAGGAGAATTGAATGGGGAGGTAAATGTAACAGCCCCACAAGTGCAATTATGTACCATGTATGACAGACAGGAAATGTACTTATTACACTTAGTATTAAAACATACTGTCAATTTGGAGGATGGGTTGTTTCAAAAATACCTGAATCTCTTCCTGACTGATGGGCACTCTTTGAGGCCAGCTGAATCTCTTCCTGTGTAGGACCATACAAAGCGATCTTTTCAAGACTACCTTACAAATTGATCTTTTCCTATAACCTTTTCAATGCTACCTTATGCTTTACAAGCTTGGCTACATACAACCTACAAGTCAGAAAGCCTAGGGTGTACATGAGTGCGTTATTTGCAAGCACACAGAATGAAGAAACAGGAACCGAAAATTTATCTGTACCTGGTGTAACGAGAGCGAAGTCGCGCTGTCCACCATGGACTACTTCGTTGAGTATTACTCACTCACGAAGTACTGAGTGTTTAATACAGTGTGTTACTGTGTAGTGTGTGAAACTGTACATATTGTAATTTTAGTGAATTTTTTTTTTTAGTGATAATTATAATGATTTAGGGGGATAAAGATGTATGCTTTATATAAGTGATAAAAGCCCTAATCTGGTCCCTAATCATCAAAACAACCTAAAGAGACAAAGAAAATAGAGTCTGAAGTCTGTGAAAAAATCAGCCCCAAAAAATTGAAAGTCCCAAGTTTTGCCTGTTATGACTGATTTATTTGTTGACCAATTTCATTCTATCTTCACATAGTTAGGGGCAGGTATGCACTCTCCAGGATGTAGAGTTTACAACAAAATCAGGTAATAAACAAAGGAGACAACCCCCCTTCCCCACAAAAAACTAGTGTTGAATGTAATGAAATGCCATTTTCTGGTTGAGACCCAGAGGCTCCCTGGAGCTATCCAGGCTATGTGCTTATTTAGCTTTCTGGCATTGTCAAACTGCATGGAGTTCTGCCTACCGAGGACCACGGCCAGAACCTGACCCCCTCAGAGAGGCACGAGGAGCAATGTCCTATAAAAACCACCGTGTGGTTGGAAGCATTCCGCGTCTGCCATCGACCGGGTCTGTCATCCGGAAATGTAGGCGTCCCAAAACAAACATCTATACTGGTGAAAATTGTTACCGAAAGCCGAACAAGTGGACAGAACTCCCCAAATGAAGACTAGCAACCAATATGATGTCATAACGTCACCGCGCCGCCGTCTGCACAACCTCTCCTCCCTGGGAGGAGGAAGGGGAAGCCCCAGACCCTCGTGTCGGCAACCCAACCCACAGTTCTTAGGCTGGATGTCAAAATACATGAAAATACTGGCGACTGGAGGGAGAGATACAGGGGAACCTCCGGGTCTCACCCAGCAAAAGGCATTTCATTACATTCAACACTGGTTTTCTGGGGGAAATCTCTCAGAAACGAGACTCCCCAAAGACATGGAAAAAGAGGGAAGGATACGAGAAGTGGATGCCAATCGCCCTAACTCAAAAAGAACACAACAGACCAGACCAAACCAAAGGATCCTGCACATGATACGGAAGACTCGAATCCTGGAACGAGAAGGAAGGGGACCCGGGCCAACCAAAGCGTGGCAATGGCCACAAAGACCAAGACGTGCAGAGAACAAAGAAGAGCCGCAACCGAACACAACACGCAACGCACCACCGGCCCAACCAACCAAGCAGCAACGACCCAAGGGCCTCTCCGGAAAAACAACAGACCGAAGGACTGCTGCAACCGAACAAACTAACACCAGGACCAAAATAGCAGAAAAAACCTACGCCAGAGTACAGCACGAAGCGCCCCGACTCAAATCCCAAAGGCCAATGTCAGCAGAAAAAAAAGAGCCCTAGAAAAACAATGCTGAACTGAAGGGGCCACAACAAACCGAAGAGAAGGAGAGAGCATCTGGTCCAAAGATCAGGACGGCCCAGGAGGGGCCGTCCTGGTCTTTGGGCAGGCAGAGCAGGCCGGAGGTGAAACAGACGCCCGAGACAGCTAGCGGAACGGGGCAGAAGGAACATCAACACCGAAAGCAAGCTGGAGTGGCTCCGCTGGCGCCACACGATAAGAGGCGACAGTAATCGGCAGAAGACGATGGTCCTGGAACAACCACGAGAGAAGACAAAACCACCCTATCAGAGACCAAAGTACAGTACAACCTCAATTCAACGAATCTCTGGCTAGTTCGCACACTTTTCATGCCGGATTTACTCACCCGGTTTGACGAACAATGGTTCGCCGAAGTGGGGGAAGTTTGGACTTGCTTACGATGTCGAGACAGATTTCACAGACTGGTGGAAAACTTTCCCATTCCATCACAGGTTACAATTAGTAATGCCTTCATGTGACATGTTGGATCACACAAGTGGACCACACAAGTGGACCACACAAGTGGACCACACATGTGGGCCACACAAGTGGACCACAAGTAATCCACAAGCTTACGATGTTGGGACAGAGTTCACAGAGTGGTGGAAAACTGTCTCATTCTATCACAGATTACAATTATTAATTCCTTCATAAGACAAGTTGGATCACACAAGTGCACCACACAACAAGTGAACCATATGAACCAAACACCAGCCAGAGTGGTCCACACAAGTGAACGACTGAGTTTCCATGATTTTCGTTCACTGATTTGTGGCACACGTATCTTTGCAAATTAATTTAAAGGCTGAAGCATGATTAGCTACTTAATGTGTTGAAATCTTCTTATATACATTTTCTGTGATGAAACAAGATGAGTGAGAGTGGACAGATAAGGGAATACTGTACAGTATCACTTTACAGTAAGGTTTCACTCACTTTCATCTGTGCCATCATAGTTCAGTGACCCATGACTTTGGACGTTTCAGATTAATAAATCATTTCTAAAACTGGTGTTTTAATAACTCTTTATTATCCTAATTAAACTAAACTAAATAAAACCAAAAATATACTGTAAGATGATAGATATCTGCTATTTGAGAAATTATTCATGTTATTGGCAGCACAACTCCAGTGTGAGTGGACAGGTCTAATCCGTGTGCACACAACACTATGCGTGTTTTTTTCAATTTCGTTGCCACAGTTCTGTGACCTACGGCTTCGAAATAATAAAATTAATGAATCAGTTCTAAAATAAGTATTTTTTATAGCTCTTATTATCGTAATACTGTTGCTAAACTAAATATATAACCCAAAAATATATAATTTGATTAAATCCAATATTGGAAAGAAATTTATGTTACTGGATCTGGCTAAAACGCCAGCCTACTGTAGGGTGTATAGACCTAGTCTGCGTTCATACAGCAGGCACCCAGTGCCCTTAGCTTTGTCTGTGATTGACATATTTATCCGCCAGTCGAAGAATAATCATGGAATTTACCATTTTTTTACTACAGCTGTATTGTTATACAACAAAATGTCTCAGGAGCTTACTAATAGTGCCTTATTAGTGCCAAAAATGAAGCAATATTTTGCAAGAACTAGTAGCAGAAAATCAGCCAGCATGAGAACAGTTGTACCCAGCATGAGCACAGGGGTACCCAGTATGAGCACAGCCGTACCCAGCACGAGCACAGCTGTACCCAGCAAGAGCGCAGCCATACCCAGCACCTATACAACAGCAGCAAGCACTGGCTCAAAAGCAGCTGAAGCAAACACAGGGGCAGTGAGCACCAGCAAAGCTGATGCAAACATCTAAGAACAGCGTGTGTGGAGTGTACAGTTAGAATAAGTGTTAAATTTAAGTACATAGTGTTAGTGTTAAAATTAAGGTTGCAGTACAGAAATTTTAGTGTAAAATAGTTTTCATAAACTGTATTGTAGTACTCAACATACAGCAGAACTACTTATCAATACAGTGCTAATGGCATAATACAGTACAGTACATATTTACTGTACAGCATTCACAACTCCATGAGAAATCCAGATGGACATAACTCCAACAAAAAGGTAAATAACAACTGTAACACAGTATTTTTTAGTAGAGTAGTAATATATAGGTACAGTACATAATATGATAATGCCTTTTTATTGTTTACAAGAAAAAAAAGACACTGATGCAAATGCCTCTTGAAGGTCACCTCCTGCAACAAATCCAATGCTCCAACGCATCGGGGTTGGTCCCATATAGTGCGTTGAATTGAGCTTGTACTGTACACCTACACAGTGATAGGAAAAACTGGAAGGACCACCAGGAACTCCATACCGCCACCAAGACGAAGCACGCAGGTGGGAGACCAACAACGAAGCCATCTGCGCCCCATACAAGCGATGAGAGACCCGAGCCAAAAAAACTCCAAACGTGAAGACCCGAGGGGACCCGAATGTCTTGCAGAGCCAACGGAAGGAGTCTGCGTCAACCGTCCTTTCCATGGACAGGGAAGAACTGGAAAAAGCCACCCGCCAAGACATTGGAAACTCCCCGAACGGGAACCGCCAGGAAAGCCAACCCCGAGAACGCAGCAGACGAGTCACTCGAAGCGACCAGCCCCAAAGCCAAGGACCTCATCGAACCCCCCCCCCCCTCCCCCAATTCAGACAATGAACCACCTAGGAGCAGTCCAAATGAAGCCAATCCGCGGGCAAACACAGATCGACACACACGCAAACCAAAAGAGAAAGGACAAAACAATCTTATCAGAAATCAAAAGACAACCTACTAAGTCAAAAAGTGCTGAAAGAATCGACAGGAATCTACATTCTGCCGCCAAGACGAGACTCGCAGGTGCGACACCAACAACAAAGCCACCTGATCACCATACAAGTGGTGAGAAACTTGTGTCTAAAAGACCAGATGCAAAGATCAAAGGAAGGAAATTGAACCAGCCACATACTGGACCAGACCAATCTGCTGAAAGAGGCTGCGCTGCAGGAAGACACTTGGGTTGGGACACCGAGCATGCAGCGCCTGAAACTAAGGCTGGGCCAGCCACCAAACAGGACTACTCTCTCCCTGGTAAGTCTTAAAGCGGGCCAGGACCTGGAGCAACAACCGAACCGAAGGGGAAGACTTACAGGAAACCCCCCTCGAACAGTCCAGTCAAAAGGCATCGACCCCGATGGCCTCGCAGTCGGGGAAGGGTGCCACATAAACCAGGAGACGCCTCGACCATGCCAACATAAGAGGTCCACCACCAGCCGCCTGAACATCCAGCAAAGCCAAATGAATGAGGCGTCATCGGCCGTCCATTCCGTCAATAGGGGAATGAAATGGGGACAGGCCATCTGCCAGGACATTGGACACCCCTTGGATATGAACTGCCAGGAGAGCCAAACCCCAAGAACTCAGCAGATGAGTCATTTGAAGCAACCAGACCCAAAGTGCCAAGGACTGCATTGAACCCCCTAGGTTCAGGCAATGAACCACCAGGAAGCAGTCCGAATGGAGCCGAATCGTCGATACTGCGAGTGACACGAACCCCCCTGAAGCGAAAGCCACATCGCCGCGAACTCCCGCACTGTGTTGAAAGCCTGACAGAAAGACGAACGCCACAGACCCTGGCCGGTCTGGTGAGCACTGATCACAAAGCCCCAGCCGAGAGACGACGCAACCGTGAACACATTGGGCGATGGATCGGGTAGGCGCCAGGGCACTGAACCTCGAAAAACCCGAAGAAGAAGTCGACGATGCAGCAGCTGACGCAAGGCCTCCAGGGGTCTGAACCCAGCGATCGTGAAAGCAGCAGAAGGGATGTCCCCGAAGTAACCAGAACAGCCCCCGAAGCCAGATCCGACCCGACGGGTAGACCAGCAAGGCGAAGTTCTGACTCCCGCACAGCTGCCCAAACAACCAACGAGTGACCTGGGTGCCTTTCAAAAACAGCCGAAGGCAGGACCGCAGCCGCAGCAACGCTGCAGGAGGGAGAGACAAGGAAGAGAGTCCAAGTCCCACACAAGACCCAGCCAAGTCCGAACCTGAGAGAGAACAAAATTGGACTTCCTCTAGTTCACCAAGAACCCGATCCCAGTGAGCTGGGAATGAACCAAATCCCTGGCGAGCAGACAAATGAAAGGCAATGTAAGCGGTAAGCCTACCATCCTACAATGAAACCAAACCAGTCCCCGAACCCCGGATAAATTGGGAAGTGCCAAATATGCGTCCCGGAGATCCAGAGACACCATCCAAGAGCCTGGCTCCAAAAGAAGCCGGACATGGGACAGAGTTTCTTGCCTCCCTCCGAAAGGAGGGAGGCAAGAAACAAGGGGTTCAGATGAAACAAGTCCAGAATGAACCGAAGTTGCGCACAGTCCTGTTTCGACACTGGAAACAAGCAAAAAACCCACCTGAGGGACGGGATCGTTTCGACCATGCTCAAGTGCACCCACTCCAAGATGACCTGACGGAGGTAAGGGAAAGAAGCCTGCCCCTGCCCCGCCAGCCCTGAACACCCCGAAGGAGGAGGAGCCTCCCAACACCACCACAGGCCAGAGGACATGACTTGAAACATCTACAAATTATGGGACCAGGCGTGAGCAAACAGAGCAAGCCTCCCCCCAGCGCCCCGTCAACTGGGCAACTCGCGAAAGGGACGAAGCCCCTTACGAGAAGCCAGCTGACAAGCAGAGCGAGCATTGTGCTGACCAGATGATGCCGGTTTCAAAGCTATCAAAGTGCCAGCTCAGAAACTGACACCAAGGGCCCACCCCGACGGGAGGAACCCCAAGCCCTGGTACAACTAGTCCGAGAGACCCGAGAACGGCCACCCCAGAGAAGCAACAAATCCGACACAGGACGGCAACTAGACGAGGCTGCCTGCAGAAATTGAGTGACAGCACTTTCTGCAAACAGCAATGGACAAAAAGGGGATGAAAACGTAACAGCCAGGTCCCAAGCGGATTTCAAGGAGAGAGAGAGCATGGCCTGGAGACACACAAGGAGAGGGGGAGGGGGGGGGGAGAGGTGAACAATGCCAACCGTGGAAGGACTTCCAGGCACGGACTGAACCAGAGTCGAAGCGATCAATGTCCCCAAATCTGGATCCCTAAAACTAAAACGGGACGGCCCCGGGGGAATCTGAGCTTGCAACCAATCTAGCACATTACAGCAACCTACACCGAGCATGCAATATGGATGCCGCCCATACCTTAGTGACAACAGAATGGGTAATCTGGAGCACTAGCAGAGAACATGTCTCACAAGACTCCAGGTCAAAGGTGTCATTGACCCAACAGGCAGCATGACGGAGGCAAAACAGGGCACAGAATAACCTTCAAACTCACACGAGGCGAAGTGGAACTCAAAAGACATATTCATCAGTAAACTAAGCCCCAATAGGGTTTTCCAGGGCCCATTGGGGTGTCGTCTACAGGGAAGCCCAGGCAAGGTGCTGCTAAGCCGGGTAAACCCGAATGTAAACAAAGGAGGATAAGTTATAAACTGGAGCCCTATGATGTGTACAAGCACGGGGGCTACAAATACTGTATACCCTATGTGGACTAATAGTCAAACATGGCAGACCCCCTCCTGGTAAGGAAAATAAAAATAAAATAAAAACCCCCATAAAAGTACAACACTACCAGAAGGAACAAACACAGCCGCCGCCGCATAGGTAAGCATGCAATGCAGCACCCTGCACCCTAACTAGCAACACCACTACTTCCTACCCAAGGCCAAACAAAGGCACGAAACCCCAGCTGCCCCCAAGGGTGGGGTAAATGTCGAGCAGCAAGAACCCTATGGAAGTGGATTCCCAAAGGCTCTATGGAACGTACCCCTAGAACCCAAGGGTAGAACTTTTGGTGGTTTTTTGCTCTTCCGGAAGATATTGAATTCGGTGTGGATAACAGGGCTAAAAAAAACTTCAGAATTTGAAGAGCTATACAATAAAGGAAGCCATCTATAACTGGGCCAAGGTATGGAGTGAATTAAAGGAATCGGCTTTGAAAAATTCCTGGAAAAAACTCCTCACGTCTACGGTCAGAAATGAGGAGGATGCAGAAATGGATTTTGAAGGGTTTACAGATGAAATCCATAGAATGTTTAGAAATGCTGGCGAAAACTTAGAAAGACAGGATGTGGTTGATTGGCTTGAACAAGATGCCAATGACCCAGGATATGGTGTGATGAGTGAAGACGAGATTCTCCAGTCTATTACTGGTGACGTCAATGAAGAGGATGAAGAAGGAATTGAAGAACCAACACCAATGACCACAAAATATAGTGTAATCATGATCTATGTTGACGGATTAATAAATTTTTCATCCAATTGTGCTCATCCAGAGGTTGGAAACATGTATCTGTACCTTAGGTGAACAAAAGAGCTGATCATACAACTGGCCAGTGAACACAGAAGGCAAGCACCACTTGATTCTTATATGGTACGAAAATCAAACCAAGCGCCTTTAACAAGTGAGGCAGCACATGCAACCCAAGCGCCTTCAACAAGTGAAGCGTCACAGGCAAGCCAAATGCCTTCAACCAGTGAGGCTTCCGCAGCTGACAGTGAAAACTAACTTTGCCTAATGAACTGTACAGTAATTTTAAGTGTTAATTTTAGTGTTATGTTAGTATAAGTTACGTAAATTGTCAAGAATTTTTAACTTCAAGATGTGTGGCATCAATCAAGAAGACGAACAACAAGGTAAGTTGAGGTTTCTAGTTGAATATTTAATAATTATATGTGGCAAGGCAATTCAAATTACTGTATGTTGTTTGTAGTATAAAAATACTAGTTGGAAATGGTTAGTTTTGGACTCGTAGGTGAAAAAGTACCATTATCCGAAAAATGTGATAATCCGGCTGGGAGTCCTTCCCATATAGTCCAGATGATCGAGTGGAGACAGTATTTAAAATGTTCCACAATCTTGAGCATTATGATTGCTCCAGTATGATATCTTGCTAATAAAACAGGCAAATTACAGTACATATAATGTGATAATTGACAATAACATCTCTCAGTTGAATCATTGCTGGGAAACATTAGACAAACTTCCGACCTATTCACTGCTCACCTTGCTAGCCTCGAGGTTACCTTGAGACTTTTCAGGGCTTAGTGTCCCCCACGGCCCAGTCGTCGACCAGGACTCCTGGTTGCGGGACTGGTCGACCAGGCTGTTGGACGCAGCTGCTCACTGCCTGGTTGATCAGGTATCCTTTGGAGGTGCTTGTCAAGTTCTCTCTTGAACACTGTGAGGGGGAGGTCAGCCAGTTATGCCCCTTATGTGCAGTGGAAGCGTGTTGAACAGTCTCTGGTCTCTGATGTTGATAGAGTTCTCTCTCAGAGTACCTATTGCACCTCTAATTTTCAATGGGGGTATTCTGCACATCCTGCCATGCCTTCTGGTCTCATGTGGTGTTATTTCTATGTGAAGGTTTGAGACCAGCTCCTCTACTATTTTCCATGTGTAAATCATTATGTATCTCTCCCGCCTGCTCTCAAGAATATACAGATTTAGACATTTGAGTCGATGCCAATAGTTTAGATGTTTTACTGAGTGGATTCTAGCAGTAAAAGATCTCTGCATGCTCTCCAGATCAGCAATTTTTCCAGCTTTGAAAGGTGCTGTCATTGTGCAGCAGTATTCCACTCTAGAGAGCACAAGCATCTTGATAACTATCATCATTGGTATAGAATCTCTAGTTTGAAATTCTTGTTATCCAACCTGTCATTTATCTTGCAGTTGTGACGGCTACCTTATTTTGTTCTTTAACCACCGTGCGCCGAATTTATTGTGAAATTCCCCTGGTGCGCATGAAATAAAGTGTTCCCCCAAATTTTTTTTTTCTTTCTAAAATGATAAATTCCCTTCGCTGAACATGTCTATGTAAAAATAAATACCAAATTCCACTTACTTTGGCTGTGGGGACGTGAACAAGGTGCGCTGTGACATCATCAGGGCCTAGTTGCCCGTGCGTGAATCGCCCAGACACGGTCGCACGGGCCATTCAAGCACCGGGTGTTGCCACAAATATATTTTCAATTATTTGTTTCATGTATTTCCAATGTGGGTTTTATTTTTTTTTATCGTATATTATGCATATTTGTGTCCTTTACAATATGTACCTTACCTTGAGGTGCTTCCGGGGCTTAGTGTCCCCGCGGCCCGGTCGTCGACCAGGCCTCCTGGTTGCTAGACTGATCAACCAGGCTGTTAGATGCGGCTGCTCGCAGCCTGACGTACGAGTCACAGCCTGGTTGATCAGGTATCCTTTGGAGGTGCTTATCCAGTTATCTCTTGAACACTGTGAGGGGTTGGCCAGTTATGCCCCTTATGTGTAGTGGAAGCGTGTTGAACAATCTCGGGCCTCTGATGTTGATAGAGTTCTCTCTCTGAGTACCTGTTGCACCTCCGCTTTTCAACGGGGGTATTCTGCACATCCTGCCATGTCTTCTGGTCTCATGTGATGTTATTTCTGTGTGCAGGTTTGGGACCAGCCCCTCAATTGTTTTCCACGTGTAAATTATTATGTAAGTCTCCCGCCTGCGCTCAAGGGAGTACAGATTTAGGCTCTTTAGTCGGTCCCAATAGTTTAGATGTTTTACTGAGTGGATTCAAGCAGTTAAGGATCTCTGCACGCTCTCCAAGTCAGCAATTTCTCCAGCTTTGAAAGGGGCTGTCATTGTGCAGCAGTACTCCACTCTAGAGAGCACAAGCGTTTTGAAAAGTATCATCATCGGTATAGCATCTCTAGTGTGAAAAGTTCTTGTATCCAACCTGTCATTTTTCTTGCAGTTGTGACAGCTACTTTATTGTGTTCTTTAAAGGTAAGGTCTTCCGACATGAGTACACCCAGATCCTTTACATTGCCTTTTCGTTCTATGTTATGATTTGCCTGAGTTTTGTACGTGGTTTCCGTTTTTATATTTTCAATTTTTCCGTAGCGCATGAGCTGGAACTTATCCTCGTTAAACACCATATTATTTTCTGTAGCCCATAGAAAGACCTGATCTACATCTGATTGGAGGTTTGCCGTGTCCTCTATGTTGCCAACTCTCATGAAAATCCTAGTGTCATCTGCAAAGGATGATACAGTGCTATAGGTTGTGTTCTTGTCTATGTCCGATATGAGGATGAGAAAACGTACTGGAGCAAGCACAGTACCCTGGGGGACTGAGCTCTTCACGGTTGATGGGCTGGATTTTATTTTGTTGACTATTACACATTGGGTTCTGTTAGTCAGGAAATTGTAGATCCATCTGCCTATTTTCCCGGTAATTCCTTTTGAACGCATTTTATGTGCAATAACACCATGGTCACATTTATCAAAAGCTTTTGCGAAATCTGTGTAAATTGCATCAGCGTTTTGTTTGTCTTCCATAGCATCTAATGCCATATCATAGTGGTCCAGCAACTGCGACAGGCAAGAGCGCCCTGTTCTGAAATTATGTTGTCCGGGGTTATGGAGATGCTGTGATTCCATGTATTTTGTGATCTTACTTCTAAGCACTCTCTCAAAATTTTTTATGATGTGCGATGTTAGTGTTATCGGTCTGTAATTTTTTGCCTCTGCCTTATTTCCTCCTTTATGGAGTGGTGCTATCTCTGCTGTTTTTAGTATGT
Source organism: Procambarus clarkii (assembly GCF_040958095.1). Classification (NCBI taxonomy): domain Eukaryota; kingdom Metazoa; phylum Arthropoda; class Malacostraca; order Decapoda; family Cambaridae; genus Procambarus; species Procambarus clarkii. Next base: position 21,022,262 of record NC_091223.1, on the reverse strand, counting down.
CAGGGATAACGCCAGTATCTAGGCTTTGTCTCCACAGAATGTGGAGGGCCTGCGATAGTGGTTTTTTACAGTTCTTGATGAATATGGAGTTCCAAGAATCCGGGCCTGGTGCAGAGTGCATAGGCATACTGTTTATCGCTTCTTCAAAATCTAGTGGGGATAGGGCGACGCCTGATATATGATTTGATGTTGGTATCATATCCATGAAAAATTCATTTGGGTTATCAATCTTTAGTGCATTTAATGGCTCGCTGAAAACAGAGTCGTACTGCTTCCTCAGTAACTCGCTCATTTCTTTGTTGTCATCGGTGAAAGTTCCATCTCCCTTTCGCAGGGGCCCAATACTAGATGTGGTTTTTGATCTTGATTTTGCATAGGAGAAAAAATATTTCAGATTTCTCCCTATTTCACTGATGGCCTTTTGCTCTCATTACCTCTCCTGGGTTTTGTATGATTCTTGTAGCTTCCGTTCAATTGTTTCTATTTCTCTACCTAACCACCTTCGCCGTTCTTGAGATAGGGTGCGACTCAAGTTGTTCCGCGATTCGTTTTCTTCGCCTATATAGGGAACGACGTTCCCGTTCCAATCTGCATCTCTCTCTTTTTTCTTAGGGGTATGCGGTTTGAACATATTTCTAGTGCTACTGAGCTTATTTTTTCCAGGCACTGGTTCAGGTTTGCATTTTCTAGCTGTTCTTCCCAGTTTATTTCTGTGAAGTCCTGGTTTATTTGCTCCCAGTTTATCTGTTTATTATTGAAGTTGAATTTGCTGAAATCTCCTCCACTGGGAATCTGGACTGGTTTTGAAGGTCCATTCCCCATGGTTGTCAGAACTTCAATTAAGTTGTGATCTGAGTAACAGGTATTTGTAATCATTATGTTCCCGATCAACTCATCATTATTAGTGAAAATGAGGTCCAGCGTGTTCTCCTTCCTAGTTGGTTCTACTATTTGCTGGTTTAAGGCAAACCTATCGCAAATCCGTAGCAGGTCATTTGCATGTGCTTGTTCATTTAGGCTACTTCCTGGTATTCTTTCTGATATTACTGTATTAGCCAGGTGCTTCCATTTCAGGTGCCGTAGGTTGAAGTCCCCAAGCAGAATGATGTTCGGAGCTAGATTTGTGAGGTTTTCCAAGTCGTGTTCTATTTTCATTAGTTGGTCTTTAAACTGCTGAGGGTTTGCCTCCGGTAACTTATATACAAGGACAACAACTACATTTAGGATCTCTATTTTGACTATCAGCACTTCCACCATATCCTTTGAGGTGTTTAGCAGCTCAGTACAGATGAGTGTGTCTTTGATGTAGAGGCTGACCCCACCCTGAAGCCAGTGTTTCCTATCACATCTGAAGAGATTGTACTCTGAGATCCATATTTCACCATCGAGGTAGTCCTTTGTGTGAGTTTCCGTTAGGGCTGCAAACACTGCATTTGCCTCATGAAGGAGACCATCTATAAAGTGAACTTTGTTGGATTTGCGTGTTTTTATACCCTGGATGAACGCAAATAATAATGATGTTATCGTGTTAGTGGAAGTGCTGGATGCTTTACTTGGTGTTAATATCTGAGGGTCTTGTAAGGAGGCCACTGTGTTGCGTCCTCTCTAGCATTTGACCGAGTTGGTGGTAGAGTATGGACATTTTTAGCCATTCTTCTCCTCCTCCTCTTGCTAAAAAATTATCCCGGTCGATGGAGTAGTGGCTGTTTTCATAGTGGTAGTCTGTCGGTTTTATTCGCCTGGTACCTCTTATATGAAAAGCTGGACATTCAGCATTGAAGCACTCTTTCCTGTCCAAAGAGTTCTTGCAAATTTCTGGGTGAAAGAATTCACAGCTTTTGGTACATTTACCTGTATTGAGGAGGTTTCTGCACTTTCTAGGGTGATCGTATTTACATGTTCCATTTGTTCTTCCCGATTCCCCATGCTTACAGGTTGCCCATTTGTAATACCAACAGATTTTGGGGGCCTTATTTTGTTTGTTTCCCTTTGCCAGGGACCGCACTCTGCTGCGGTGTCCCCGACACTGTGCCCTGCTCCGGTGCCTGTGACACCGCGCTCTGCTCCGGGGCCTGTGACACCGCGCTCCGCTTAGGGGTCCCCGACTCCGCGCCCTGCTCAGGCGTCCCCGACTCCGCGCCGTGCTCAGGCGTCCCCGACTCCGCGCCGTGCTCAGGTGTCCTCGACTCCGCGCCCTGCTCAGGCGTCCCCGACTCCGCGCCCTGCTCAGGCGTCCCCGACTCCGCGCCCTGCTCAGACATCCCCGACTCCACGCCCTGCTCAGGCGCCGCTGCCACCGAGCTCTGTGCCACAGCTGGTTGTACCTTGGTGTCATGTACAGTTTGTTTGAAGACATTAGAAATTGCTATGCAGGCATTAATTAGTAATTCTCTGTTTTCGGCGGGAGTTTTATCCAGGATTTCCATCAACTTCAGAAAAATTACATCATCCTTTTTGCAGAGCCAGTACACAGAGTGGTCACTGGGACCATTTCTCCTTGAATTGCTAGTCATATTGGCACATTTTTTGTGTATGGCTGCTGAACAGAGTTGGCATTGAAAGCTCTGTTGGTAATCTACCTTCATGTTGTATTCTATGCACATTTTTATCAAAGCCATTTTTTGAACACTTCTGTTCAGTGGTGATGGTCTTACGAGGTCTTACAAGGTGGGGTGTTGACCGGTGTATACTGTATACAGTAGAATGTTCATAGTGTTCCATAAAATGTTAAATGATTTGTAACATTTTATGGAACCGACAGAGCGATTATGATCAAATCATAATCATGTTAAAATTTCACTAAAATTACAATATGTACAGTTGCACACACTATTTACCCAGTAACACACTGTATTACACACTCAGTACTTCGGAAGCGAGTAATAATCAATGAAGTACAGTACTCCATGGTACACAGCGTGACTTCGCTCTCAGTGCACCAGGCACATATATTTTTGCTTTCTGTTTCTTCATTCTGTGTGCTTGCAAATAACGCACTCACGTACACCCTTGGCTTTAGTACTTGTAGGCTGTATGTAGCCAAGCTTGTAAAGCATAAGGTAGTATTGAAAAGATTATAAGAAAAGATCAATTTGTAAGGTAGTTTTGAAAAGATCGCTTTGTATGGTCCCACACAGGAAGAGATCAAGCTTGCCTCAAAGAGTGTGCGTCAGTCAGAAAGAGATTCAGCGAGCCTCAAAGAGTGTCTATCAGTTAGGAAGAGATTCAGCTATTCTTGAAAATATCTTTGGAAAACACCACCATGGAAGCCACTAACACTGTTCATCTATGCTACTTGTATTAGATGCATCATCACTGAAAGCAGAAAACGATTCATCTATGTATCATCTAAATAAATTGGAGATAGCATAGGATTGCAAGAGTGACGCTCAGAGCTACAACTGGATATGCTCGCTGTATCGTCCTCATAGGTGCTGTATCACTTGCATCCGACCTTTGTGTTAGGTCCTTATTGTGCCTAGCTTCACCAATATTATGACCCTTATGTTCTTCAAACAATAAGGTTTGAATTTCACCGACTGAGCATTATCTTTCAACACTGCATCGGACAGGTGTTTGGGAGCCAGAGGCACGTGCACCACCCATGGTTGCTCATTCAGTACTAACCCAGCCAGCAGCCCTAGGGCATTCTGGGAATTTTTTCCAAGATGGCTGCCTCTCACTGGAGATCCTAAGAGTCCATTTCATAAACAACAAACCTCGTACACATTTAGAATTGGTACCGAAAATTCAAAAAGAGTTTTCTTGGTTGGCGCAGTTTCCCGCCGACCGAGAATACTTGGTTGGCGCAGTTAAGTGGCTAACCTTTAGACCACGCAATACATATATAGCTGATGTGAGTAACTTTACCGATACCGCGCAATACATCAATAGCTGATTGAGTGTCTAGTGTTAGATTTTAAATGCCCCGTGTAGGATAGGGGTAGTCATCGACGAGCCGCACCCGACCACAAACAAATGCCACCTGGGAAAAAAATCCAGCATAGACCTCCATTGAGTACAGGCCTCAGCTACCCGGCAGACACCATGGCGAGCGCATCACATTCCACCAACCGACCCCCCACTCAATGAAGCGTTCATCGCAACCTCTGAGGATGAAATTAATTAGAATTTGTTCCCGGATGGTGATGAATCTGATATTGATGATTCCGACATGAATCATGACTACACACAGCCCTCAGACTTGGATACGACCGACGATGAGAGTGAACATGCTGGTTCCACGAGGGCTAGGCCAAGCATCTCGCCCATGCCTCCTCGCCCTCACTCGACCCCACTTCATGCCAGACCACACAGTTCATGTGCTACTTTGCAAGATATTGATATTTTTGGTCGAGGAGTCTGAGGAAGGTGAATCATTTTCTGGTTTTAGTGACTTAGAATCGGAAAACGGTTTCAGTGCAGCTAGTGCCAGTGGAGTGTGTGGTATTGCGAAGGGACATTTTGTCACGTCAGCATCATCTGGCCCAGCCATGCGGCACCGCATGGGACCACATTGGGATGCTGATGAAGAAAGACCCTCTACATCAACTAATTTTCCGTCACCGTCCCTGCCCGCCTCTATTGTTGCTAGACCGGCTTCAGCTCCTGGTCCACGTTTTCCTCGCCGTAGTGCCACTATTCCCTCTCGAAAGACACAAGAGACAGTTTGAAAATAACATAGCAAGTAAAGCCAAAACCCAACCAAAGTTGCTCCACAGCCACATCAGGAGGAAAACAGCAGTGAAGGAACAAGTGATGAAACTGAGAAGAGGAGAGAACAGATACACAGAAAATGACAAGGATGTGTGTGAAGAACTCAACAAGAGTTTCCAGGAGGTCTTCACAATAGAACAAGGAGAAGCCCCGGCACTAAATGAGGAGGCAAACCATGCAACCTTGGAGGAATTTGACCTCACCAGTGATGAGGTCAAAAAGTGTCTGCTGGAGCTGGACGTGACAAAGGCTGTTGGGCCTGACAGAATCTCACCATGGATACTAAAGGAAGGTGCAGAAGCACTAAGTGTGCCACTCTCTATGGTTTATAACACGTCACTGGAAACAGGAGAATTACCAGAAAGTTGAAAGACAGCTAACGTAGTCCCAATATACAAGAAGGGTGACAGACAAGAGGAACTGAACTACATACAGGCCAGTTTCCCTAACTTGTATACCATGCAAGGTGATGGAGAAGATCACGAGGAAAAGGTTCGTAGAGCATCTGGAGGGAAATAACTTTGTAACACACCACCAACATGGGTTCAGGGATGGTAAATCGTGCCTCACAGGTTTAATAGAATTCTATGACCAAGCAACACAAACTAGGCAGGAAAGAGAAGGGTGGGCCGACTGCATTTTCCTGGACTGCCAGAAAGCCCTTGACACAGTACCCCATAAAAGGCTGTTAAAAAAGTTGGAGCAATAGGCAGGAGTAAATGGGAAGGTGCTCCAGTGGATAAGGGAGTACTTAAGCAACAAGAAACAGCGAGTAATGGTGAGGGGGGGGAATGATCAGAGTGGCGCGATGTCACCAGCGGAGTCCCACAGGGCTCAGTACTTGGACCCATCCTGTTTCTAACATATGTAAATGATCTTCTGGAGGGTATAGACTCGTTCCTCTCAATGTTTGCTGATGATGCAAAAATTATGAGAAGAATCAAGATGGATGAAGATACACAGAGACTACAGGATGACCTGGACAAACTGGAGGAATGGTCTAGAAAATGGCTGCTAAAGTTCAACTCAGGAAAGTGTAAGGTAATGAAATTAGGCGAAGGGAGCAGGAGGCTGAACACAAAGCATCATCTGGGAGGTGAAATCCTGCAAGAGTCAAATAGAGAGAAAGATCTGGGGGGTTGATATCACCCCGAACCTGTCCCCAGAGGCCCACATCAAAAGAATATCATCAGCGGCATATGCTAGACTGGCCAACATAAGAACTGCTGTTACGACTCTGGGTTCCTCAGATGGAAACCAGAGGTCAATTTGAACTCTAAATAAATTACTTTACATTATTTGATGAGCTTGTTGACGCGCCTTTGTCCCTATCTTCCTTGCCAGACGTAAGACGAATCTTGTTTCTCGCAGAGCATTCAGACTCTTCAGCTTGTTGTGGATTAAGTATAACAGTGTAGTAATTATTAAATATTCTTAGAACTATTAAAGAAACCAGTTTTTACGTCGGTGAAGATTTGTAATGTTTACAAGCTGCACAATCAGCTGTTGTCTCCCAGGTAACAACTGGAGAGAGCTCAGACTGGAGGCTCTCTGAACTGCTGTGTTGAGTCAACACCTCTCCTGTGTTGCTCTGTATCCGTCTCCACTTCCTCCTCCTCTTCCCTTACCTTATCCTATGTCTAGTTTACCAAGCTAAGTACCGTGCTGCATGTTCGTTTTCTGGCATAAGTGTGTAGTAATGTGTATAGGCTACGCTAGTGTTTATATTGCTAAGTTACTGTAAGGGGTCTCAGTGGAACCACGTGTGCTCAAGTGGTACCAAGCTACCTAGAGTCCTTGCTAGTGTCCCTTGCCTAGTAGACTTTACCCTAGCTTGTCCTAATTGTAAAACCTTATATCCTGTCTATGTGGACCAAGGATTTTAATGTAAGATAGTGTGGTAAAGTAATTATTGTTATTGTTATTTAATGTATATAGGGGGTTGTTAAGAGGGTTTAATAAATAAGTTAGTTTTAAAGGAGTATCCATTCTTCTTGTGTAGGGGAGCAGTGATCAAACCTCTAGGCTGACGTATTGACCTTAAGCCACTTATTTAATATTGTTCATGTTCTTATTGGGGGCCGGGCCTATCTGATCTCCCCTAATTTTGATACATCCTGATTCTAACTGCTGGCTCTTCTCTTTAATACTCCATCCCTACCCCCAGCACTTAAATTTATAACAACTGCCTTTAGAAACTTGTGTAAGGAATCGTTCAGGACCCTGTATACCACTTATGTAAGACCAATCCTGGAGTATGAACCTCTAGTATGCAGCTTAACTAGGTATGGAGTCCATACCTAGTTAAACCACAAGACAAAGTTAGAGAAGATTCAGCGGTATGCCACCAGGCTCGTCCCGGAACTGAGAGGAATGAGCTACAAGGAAAGGCTAAAGGAGCTGAACCTCACATCCCTGGAAAACAGAAAAGTAAGGGGAGACATGATAACCACCTACAAAATTCTCAGGGGAATTGACAGGGTGGACAAAGACAAACTCTTCAGCATGGGTGGGACACGAACAAGGGGACACATGTGGAAACTTAGTACCCAGATGAGCAACAGAGACGTTAGAAAGAATTTTTTCAGTGCCAGATTAGATAATAAATGGAATGCACTAGGAAGTGATGTGGTGGAGGCTGACTCCATACACAGTTTCAAATGTAGATATGATAGAGCCCAGTAGGCTCAGGAATCTGTACACCAGTTGATTGACAGACGAGAGGCTGGACCAAAGAGCCAAAGCTCAACCCCCGCATGCACAATTAGGCGAGTACAATTAGATGAGTAAGGTGTTTTTGTGAGGAGTGATGGGACAGATTTTGTTCCACAAATTCCTGTCTTTGATAATTCTTCAGATGTTGGGATTACAGACCTTTTCCCTGATACAGGGTCCCGATATGTGTGAAATGGACTACTTTACCGCATATTTTGATGAGCCGCTCATGGAATATGAGGAAATGAAAAAATATGCGGCTGATCTCATTGATGAGGAGGAGTTATCTGATTTTTCGCGTTTACAGCGATGGAAAGATACGAGTTTAGGTGAAATGTATGTGTTTTTGGCACTGTGCATGAAAAATTGTGTCAAACATGTACTCTCACAAGTCAAGCTTGGCCTCGGGCCGGGCTTGGGGAGTAGAAGAACTCCCAGAACCCCATCAACCAGGTATCAACCAGGACCATTATTGGAGCAAAGACCATACAGTTCCAACACCAATGTTCGGCAAAAATATGTTTTGAGGCAGATTTTCGATAATCCTCAGGTGTCTTCATTTTGCAAATAATGAAGACCAGACTGAAGATGACAGACTTTGGAAGGTAAGGCACATCCTGAATGAACTTATTGGAAAGTACAGGGATTTCTACGTACCAGTTCAGAAGCTGGTGATTGACGAATCCCTTGTGTTTTTCAAAGGATGTCTTGCCTTCAAGCAATATATTCCCTCCAAATGCCACCGATTTGGATTTAAATTCTTTGTATTCTGTGACTGTGAAACAGGAATTGTGTTACAAATGATAATGTAAACGGGTACAAATGTAGACATTCCTGCTAATGACCATCATGGCTTCTCAGGTAGTGTAGTGAAGTCACTGCTTGCACCATATCTGAACAAGGGCCACATATTATACACAGATAACTATTATACCAGTCCCTTGCTAACTAGGTTCTTGATTGATAATAAAACTGGAGTGTGTGGTACAGTGAAGGCAAAACGAAGGGAAATGCCAGTGTTTCACTGCTGTGCAGGTGGGTGACTGCGAGCTAAGAAGAACTGGTGCAATGCTTTCAGTGCGGTGGAAAGACAGGCGTGAAGTGAACATGTTGATCACCATTCACGATGGTACAATGGTGGACAGTGGCAAGGTGAACAGAATAACAAAACAAATAATCTGTAAGCCAGATTGTGTCTTGGACTATAACATCAACATGCGTTTGGTAGATATATGTGATATGATGGTGGGGGCAGTGGAGTGTGTACGGAAAACAGTGAAGTGAACCAAGAAAATGTTTTTCCACCTTGTTGACGTAACAATGCTGAACAGTTACAATATATATCTTGTCAAAACAGGTGGTAAACAAAATTTCCGTGTGTTCAGTTTTACTGTAGTGACACAATTACTAGAAAAGTTTGGCAAAACAATTCCTGGCATACAGAGGCCCATTCTGAATCCAGTATTGCACCATTCTCCCACACCCAGGCTCGCTTTCAAGGATACCTTTGTCACACACAATCTAAGGTATTTACCACCAACTGGAAAGGGTGCAGTAGGCCAGCGTGAGTGCATTGTATGCAAGACAACAACAAAGAATGAACATAAACGTAAAATGGTGATGACTTGGTGCACAGCGTGACAGGTCCCTCTGTGCTATGTCAAACGTTTTGATGAGTATCACAGTCTTAATGACTTGTAAATGTTCAAGACTGGTGCAAAAACATGTATATATCAAATAAGTATAAATAGTGAAAACAAACCATAACAAAGAGTATTTACTGAAAAATAAGACATTTTTGTGCAAATACTTGTGACATTAATGTCAAAACAATATACATTTACAACAGTTGTATTATAATAAATCATCAAATGAGAACATATTGAACCACACCAGTGATAAAAATTGCTGTAAATTACACCAAAGATAATGTAAATATTACAGCGAAAATAAATTTGCAGCAACTTGGGCTCCTTCTCCACCGCGTCTGACTCAGCCCAGGCTCACCACGCTCCAGCGACGATGAAACGTGACGTCATCCCAACTTCTTGGTTCATTTGCGTCATTGGTAAGAACTATTAATTTTTTTTATATTTTTCCCGAGCTCAGGGAACACAAATAAAGGCATTAACCCTTAAACTGCACAACACGTCATAAGAAGGGTTGAGTAACTTGCAATAAATTGTGCATCACGTCATATGACATGATGGAGTACTACGCAAGAATTAAACGGCACTCGGATACACGGGGTTCACCTCACCTTCATCAGGGCTCTTGTAAACAGACGCCATTTAAAAAAAAATCGTGGGCCACATTCGGGTGTGAGGTCCTCAGTACTGAGCGAGTCACCAAGGTTGGCGCACGTACCATGAGCTCACAGCACTACTGTTCAGCTTGTGACTACAGCATCGCCTAAAAATGCCATAACACAGTATATATGTTCATGCTATTATTTAGCGATGATAGTATTACAGAAGACCCCTGACTGTGATAAAAATTACCAGGATTCCGATAATAGCAGGATTGTTGTGATAATTAGGGCTGTAGTGGGAGGAGAAATTTTGGTGGGGAGGGAGGAAGTATTGTCTGCTGACTGTGTGACCACCTTTTACTGCCTTGGCTCATTATAGCAGCTTAGTTGTTCGCTATGGTGAACAAAACATGCATATACTTATATATAACGTCTGTATATAGTGAATAAAAGCAAAAACAGTATGGTGGGACGAGAATGGTGGCGAGTCAGGTGAGGTGAGGTGAGGGAGCGAGTGACAGCCAGTGGCGTGCTGCCACTGGCTACCACTGCCACTCAGCATACCAACTTAGTGGCTTGTTATGGTGAACACAAATGTAGATACTTATATATAACGTGTGTATATATAGCGTATTAACAGCAAAAGGAGTGTGGGAGTGTGGGGGAAAAGCCGTTTTGGTGAGGGACGTGGCGACATCTGCATGATTTGTCATGTTGGTATGGGTGGCCACTATGCTCTTGGGCACTATACTTTGGGCTCTTTGGGGCTCCCCCTTCCCCCCTCCCGGGGAGGGGGGAAGCTGTGCAGACAGCGGCGCGGCGACGTGTGACGTCACACTAGTTTGCTTGTTTTCTGTTGGATAGTTCCATCCACTAGTTTGGCTTTTGGTAGCAATTTTAACCAGAATAGGGGTTTGTTTTGAGGTGCTTACCTTTCTGGGTGCCTGTTCTAGTCGATGGCAGACATAGAATGCTTCCAACCACACGGGGGTTTCTATAGGCAATTGCTCCCCTTGCCTCTCTGAGGGGGCCCGGTTCTGGCCGTCGTCCCCAGTAGGCCTAAGAACTCCATACACATGACTGATGCCAAAGTCTAACATTAGCATATCAGCCTGGGAAAGCTCCAGGGAGCCGACGGGGCTCCACCCAGAAAACAAAGAAAAATCAATTTAGAGACATTGAAATAATCAGGTAATAATATCTTTGTGGCAACCTCCGCCTAACAGCTCGGGCGGAGCAGACCTTGTCTGGCGAGTGCTCTGTCAACGCCTCTTTTTTGCCAGACTTCCCTGCCCTATTGTGGCCAAAATATGCCACCTACGATTTTTTCCCCTGTGATAAGGGAACACAAATGAACACTTTTATGGAACGAAAGAATTTTTTTTTTATTTTGTTGCGCCTGTAGGTGTTGAAGGCGAAAAGGCCCTTAGCGGTGTAAGGGTTAAGGCAATGTGTCACATATCCATAGAATGTCATTTGCCTGTTCATTTAGGCAACTTCCTGATATTCTTTCTGATATAACTGTATTAGCTAGCTGCTTTCATTTCAGGTGCAGTAGGTTGATGTCCCCCAAGCAGGATGATGTTCAGGGCTGGATTTGTAAGGTTTTCCAAGCAGTGTTCTATTTTCATTAGTTGGTCTTTAAACTGTTGAGGATTTGTCTCCGGTGACTTATATACAAGGACAATAACTACATTTAGGATCTATTTTGATTATCAGCACTTCCACCATATCGTTTGTGGTGTTTAGTAGCTCAGTGCAGATGAGTGTGTGTACTCTGAGATCCATATTTCATCATCATGGTAGTCCTTTGTGTGGGTTTCCATTAGGGCGGCAAACACTTCATTTGCCTCACGTAGGTCATCTATAAAATGAACTTTGTTAGACTTGCGTGTTTTTATACCATGGGTGTTGGCAAATATAAATGATGTTATCATGTTTGTGGAAGTGCTGGATGCTTTACTTGGTGTTAATATCTGAGGCTCTGGTAGGGAGGCCACTGTGTTTGCGTCCTCTCTAGCATTTGACAAGATGGTGGTAGAGGCTTGACATTTTTAGCCATTCTTCTCTTCTTTCTCTTGCTAAAAAAATTGCAATTTTTTACTGCAGACCCAATTCAATATCATGGAACACATTATCTGTTTCATATCAGCAGTTACGTAGATATATGCATCAAATAATAATAAAAATGAAATAGCAATCACTTACACCAACTCCCCTCTACACCAGCCCTCACAACTGACATCACCTGCTCTCCTGACAACTTACACCACCTGCCTACCCTACACCAGCCCTCATAACTGATCACCTGCTCCCCTGACAACTTACACTACCTGTCTTCCCTACACCAGCCCTCATAACTGACATCACCTGCTCCCTTGACAACTTACACTACCTGTCTTCCCTACACCAGCCCTCATAACTGACATCACCTGCTCCCTTGACAACTTACACTACCTGTCTTCCCTACACCAGCCCTCATAACTGACATCACCTGCTCCCTTGACAACTTACACTACCTGTCTTCCCTACACCAGCCCTCATAACTGACATCACCTGCTCCATTGACAACTTACACTATCTGTCTTCCCTACACCAGCCCTCATAACTGACATTACCTGCTCCCTTGACAACTTACACTACCTGTCTTCCCTACACCAGCCCTCATAACTGACATCACCTGCTCCATTGACAACTTACACTATCTGTCTTCCCTACACCAGCCCTCATAACTGACATTACCTGCTCCCTTGACAACTTACACTACCTGTCTTCCCTACACCAGCCCTCATAACTGACATCACCTGCTCCATTGACAACTTACACTACCTGTCTTCCCTACACCAGCCCTCATAACTGACATTACCTGCTCCCTTGACAACTTAACACTACCTGTCTTCCCTACACCAGCCCTCATAACTAACATCACCTGCTCCATTGACAACTTACACTACCTGCCTCCCCTACTCCAACCCTCACAACTGACATCATCTGCTCCCCTGGCAACTTATACTACCTGCTCCTCTGCCAGCTTTCACCACCTGCCTCTCCTGACAACTTCACCACTAACACCACCAACCTTCTCTGATAACTACAGACACCACTTGCCTCCCAAGACCACGACTTGCCTCCCAAGACCACCACTTGCCTCCCCTGACAACTACTTGCTTCCCTGACAACCACTTGCCTTCCCTGACAACCTGACAAAAAATATTAGAAAATTTCCTTTTGCAGAGTGGTAGATGGTTGGAACAAGCTAAGTGAGGTGGTGGTGGTAGGTCAAAACCGTCAGTAGTTTCAAAGTGTTATATGACAAAGAGTACTGGGAAGATGGGACACCAAGAGCGAAGCTCTCATCCTGTAACTACACTTGGGTAATTACACAGATTTGGAAGACAAAGCTACAGCCTTCCCTCCCTCAACATTACTCCTCCCACAATACTATGCACAGCGCAAATTATCATAACAATCCTGCTATTATCAGAATATAGCATCTACATTTGTGTTCACCATAGCGAACCACTAAGCTAGTACGGTGAGTGCAGACAGTAACAGGTGGCCACACAGATTCAGCAGACGGCGCTATAGCCCTCCCTTCCTCAACATTACTCTTCCCACAATATTATGCACAGTGCAAATTATCACAACAATTCTGCTATTATCAGAATCCTGGTAATTTTTATCACAGTCAGGGGTCTTCTGTAATGCTATTATCACTAAATAATAACAGTTACATATATTTTTGACATTTTTAGGCGATCCTGTGGTCACAAGTTGAACAGCAGTGCTGTGAGCTCATGCTGCATGCACCAGCTTGGTTGCTCACTCAGTACTGAAGCATTCACACTCATTACTGAGGCTTTCGGAATGTTGCCCACGATTTTTTTTTTTTAAATGGAGTCTGTCTACAAGAACCCTGAGGAAGCTGATGTAAACCACATGTAGCCACAGGACATTAATATCTTGCTGGAACTCCCAAACATCATATGATGTTGTGCACAATTTGTTGACAGTTACTCAAAGCATCATATGATACTTTGGACAGTTTAAGGGTATAAAAAAAACCAGCGTTGAATGTAATGAAATGCCATTTTCTGGGTGAGCCCCGGAGGCTCCCTGGAGCTTATCGGGCTAATGTATGTTATGTTAGACCGGGACATTAGCTAAGGAGTTCAGACCTACCAGGGACCAGCGCCAGAACCTGGCCCCTTCAGAGAGGTTTCAGGGAGCAATGGCCCTGGAAAACCCCATATGGTTGGGGGTTTTCCTTATCTGCCATCGACCGGGGTTAGGCTACCAGAAAGGTAGGCGTAACAAAACAAACCCCACATGGTAAGAAACTACAACAAAAACCGAACAGAGAGGTAGAAAACTCCCTACAATCCCAAGGAAACAAGCAAACAAGCAAACATCAAACTTTACTGCCGCGCCGATCGTCCGCGCAGCCCTCCCCACCCCGGGAGGGGGAGGGGGGAGCCCCGGACCTACCGCGCCGGCTGCCAAGCTCCAGTTCGGAAGCTAAGCTTCAACCAACGCGAAAAAACCGCCGACCGGTGGGAGGGAGGGTTTCCAGGGAGCCTCCGGGGCTCACCCAGAAAATGGCGTTTCATTACATTCAACGCTGGTTTTCTGTGGGGAGCCCCTACGGCTCCCTGGAGCTTCATACCCAAAGAGAAGGAAAAGAAAGGGCTAACCCGGGAGGCGGCCGCCACAAACTCTGCAACGCAAAGCCAAGACAACCGATCGCAAACCTGCGACCCAAGGCAACAAGAACGCCCAAGAACAGACGCACATATGGATGGGCGGCCAAAAACCTGTGCGACCCCCAAATCCCTGCGCCCGAAACGAGCCCGAGACGTCACCAACACAGCAGCAAATGCTGCAAACGTCTGAACAGCATGGGCGCAAAGACAGACCGCAGGAAGAAGGAAAACACTGCGGACGACCTGGGAGACCCGAGCCCTGAAAACAGGGAACGAAGGAACCGGATCAACCACAGCGCATCCCCAGGCACGGTACGCCGACAACAGCAAAAAGCACAACCGGACAACACAGGACGCACCCCCTGGCCAAACCAAACAAGTACCAATACCCCAAGAACCCCTCCGGAAAGCAGCCGTCTCGACCGTCGCCAGGACAGAGAAAGGCTGCACACCAATAAAGCTACCACCAGTACCAAAGAGGAGGAAACAAACCGAAGGGGCTACCACAAACTGAGGGGAAGAGAAGAAGGCACCCTGAACAAGGACCAGGATGGCTCAGGCGACTCATGAGCAGGCCGGAGGGGAAACAAAACGCGAGAAAACGTAATAAACGTCATACTGTCTCCAAGACGAAGCTCGCAGGTGGGACACCGTCAACAAAGCCACCTGAACACCATAGAGATGGTGATACCTGCGTCAAAATACCAGACGCGAAGTGCCAAAGAGAAGGCCGAACCAGTCACGGACAGGACCGATTCGGCCTGCTGAAAGAGGCGAAGCCTCAGGAAAAACGCCCCGGGAACGGACACCTATCAAGCAGCGTCTGAAAAGAAGGCCGGGCCGGCCACCATGGAACCATAAGGACTGTTCTCGTGGGAATGGGCTGCAACCGAGCCAGAACCCGAAGCAACAGCTGGACCGGGAGAAGAGGGACAGGTACCCCCCACCTCGACCAGGCCTGCCGAAAGCCTCCACCGTGAAGTCCTCGCAGGTGGGAAGGGCGCCACAAAACGGGCGACGCCTAGACCACGCCGACCCGAAGACGTCCATGGCCAGGAGTCCATAAGCCCAACAGAGCCAACAAAACGAATCGGCGACGACTGGCCAACCCACGAAGAGGAATGAACCGAGACAGCTGTCCACCAGGACGCAGGACACACCCTGGACACGAACCACATGGTTAACCAAACCCCCTGCGGTTCCAGCAAGAACCACCAGAGAACAGTCCAAACACAGCTGAATGGTAGAGTACCTAGTGACCCAAATCCTCCGAAGCGCAAACCAGACAGCCATGAACACCTGAACCGGGCTGTGAGCCCGACGGACAGACAGACTCCATCAACCTCGGCCGACCTGGTGAGCACTGGTCACAAAGCCCCAGCCGAGAGACGACCCGTCCGTGAACACATCGAGCGAAGGCTCGGGGAGGTGCCAAGGCACGGAACCCCGAAAACCCCAAAGAGGAAGCTGGTGACGCAGCACCAACACCAGATCCCCAGAGGAACCCAAGGAATGCAAGAGGCGGAAGGGGAGTCTCCGTAGGAACCAACCGACGCCGGAGCCAAACCCGACTCCGTGGGCAGACAAGCACGCCGAAGTGCAGACTCCCGCACAACCGCCCAAGCAACCGCTGAGCAACCCGGGACCCCCTCCTGAACAGCCAAAGGCGGGACCACAGCCGCAGTAACACTTCTGGAGGGAAGACAATGAGGGGCCCAAGAGCCTGAAACAAGGCCCAGGTCCGAACCCGGGACGGAAACAGAAGGTAAAACCTCCAGATCACCAGGAAACCAAACCCAGCGATCTGGAAAAAACCATCCCCTGGCGAGCAGACAAGCGGACTGACTGGGAGCCCACTCCAGCCAGTCGTCGAGGTAGGCCAGACACCGAATCTCAGACGCAGACAGGGCACTAAGATCCGGTAAAGATGCAAAGAGTATACAAAGTGCCCTTTACAAAATAGGGAAGGCAATAAAAACAGCAAACCTGAAGCCCCACCACCAAAGCATTATATGACAATCATATGAAGACATATTATGACATATGACAATCATTATATGACAATATGACAATTATAATCAAAGCATTATATGACAAAGAGTGCTGGGAAGACGGGACACCACAAGAGTAGCTCACATCCTGTAACTACACTTAGGTAAGTACACATAGGTAATTACCAACCGTGCTAGCCCCAGAAAATCTGGAGAGGAACGTGCCAAGAAGTGACCTGGAGGTCCAGGTCCACCATCCATGCACCAGGCCCTAACAGAATCCGAACAGGAGACAACAGTCCTCCGAGGAGGGCAGAGGATCCAGGGCGCAGACTGAAGTAGTCCAGAAGAACTGCAGACTGGAAAAGCTCATGACTGCAAAGAGCAGACGGGAAGCCCAGAAGGATGGGGCGGATCGACCACGCCCCACGCACCCACGAAGAGGAAATGACAAAGCGCAGGGGAAGAAGCCCACCCCGCCAGCTCTGAACCCCCCCCAAGGGGGAGAAGCCGTCCTCCGACGCCAGCAGAGGCCGGAAGACAACCCAAAGCGCCCACCAACAGCGGGACCAAGCGAGAGGCAACAGAGCAAGCTGCTCCCCCAGCGCCCAGTCAACAGAGAAGGGAACAGAACCCCTTCAGAAAGAAAAAGTACACTACCGAAGTCATGAGGAGACAACGGGAATGAAACCACACTTCGCTGGAAGATGAAGTGAGGGGAGACCTGATCACCACATTCAAGACACCCAAGGGAATCGACAGGGGTGATAAGGACAGGCTATGTAACACAAGGGACACACGCACTAGGGGACACAGGTGGAAACTGAGTACCCAAAAGAGCCACAGATTATTTTTTTTTTTTTTTTTTTTTTTTTTTTTTTGTGTGTGTCAGAATGGGAACGGGAAAGCACTAGGAAGTAATGTGGCGACTCCTCACACAAGTAACGAGGCTGACCCCCATACAATGTCACATGTAGACATGACAGAGCCCAAGAGGCACAGGATCCGATACACCTGTTGATGGA
Source organism: Procambarus clarkii (assembly GCF_040958095.1). Taxonomy (NCBI): domain Eukaryota; kingdom Metazoa; phylum Arthropoda; class Malacostraca; order Decapoda; family Cambaridae; genus Procambarus; species Procambarus clarkii. The sequence continues at coordinate 21,004,861 of NC_091223.1, read as the reverse complement.
CGGTTGAGAGGCAGGACCAAGGAGCCAGAGCTCAACCCCCACAAGCACAACTAGGTGAGGACATATATTGTAAAAGCACAAGCCGCCGACTAGTGGCAGAGAGCACTACACCGGCCAGGCAAAAGGCACAAAACTGCATCAAAAGGCCCACCTCGACAGCAAAACCACAAAGTCCCAGCACAACCACAACATGTGCCAAGACCCAAAAAGCTCAGTCTGCAAGCCAGGAAGACCCCGGAACCCCAAAAGGCAGAACCGGGTCAACACTTGCAGCAGAGGAGCTCCAGCATATTTCAACAATCCTAAGTATTGTAGTACAGGTTAATGGTAGTGAGTGGTGTCCCAGAGAACATAAAGGTATAGTGCTCTTGAAAAATAGATGAGATAACAGGAAAGTGCTAAGGGAAGTGAAAAATCGGATGAGAAAAAGTTGCCCTAGTGTTTACAGTGCAGAGAAGAACATTCAAGATGGCCACTGGCAAGGGGAAAAACAAAACAGAGCTTGATTTTGAGGGATTCAATGAAGAAAGCATTGATATTAGTAGTCTACATAACAAGTTGGTAAATTTAGATACTATAGTGAACTCTCATGTAGAAATAATTAGTAAATTGAAAGAAAGTAATGACCATTTGAATAGCAAAGTTTTATGTCTTGAGGGTTTAGTGAAAGACTTGCGCAAGGATAAGAATCAATTGGAAACAAATTGCAAAGCCATGGAAGAAGAAAATAAACTCTTAAAAATAGCTTTGGAAGAAGTTAAAGTAAATTTAAACATAAATGACTACAATAGGTTAGGCAAGGAAATTCAACAGGAGAAACAGCTTTTGTCAGCACAGATGGAGGAAGTTACACAGGGAATAGAACAGTGCAAGAAAGATATGCAACTCACTTATGCACAAGTGGCCAAGGAGAAGGAAAAAATAGAAGAAGCAGTAAAGGAAGTCAAACACTGCAGCAACCAAGATAAAACAAACATTAGGCTAGAAGTGAGGAAAGAATTGGCATCTAACCCGAAGTTGGTGCAAAACACAGTTGATCGGAGTAAGTCCCTGATCATTTTTGGCTGCAAAGAAAAGGCGATAACATCTAGGTCAGAAAGAGCTGTAGAAGAAGCTAAAGTAGTAGATAAAATTGTTGGCCTCGTGGAAGGTCTTACAAACAGAGAGAATGTGTGCGACTACAGGAGAATAGGCAGGTACGTAAAAGGGAAAGATCGACCTTTGAGGATCACCCTAAACGGTGCCAAACAGATGGAAGAAGTACTAATGAATGCTAGAAAATTGCAAAGGGATGAGGATGGGAAAGGGTGGTCGTTAAGACGAGATCTTTCAAAAGAAGATAGAGAGAAGCTGAAACTGAACCTCGCCGAGGCAAAACATTTAAATGAGAGCAGGAATGAAGAAGAAATAAATTCTTTTTTCTACAAAGTGATAGGGGTAGGCAAACCAGTAAAGTGGTACATAAAGGCAAACCAACAAAATCAATAGAGAGAGGGGGAGTGAAGAATAAGGAGAGGGGGAACAAGTTCCTGAAGATTGCATACACCAACATAGATGGAGTGAGATCGAAGATACTGGAGTTAAGTGATGTAATACAGCTGCAGACACCAGACATTGTTGCACTCACGGAGACAAAACTTGAAGATGTAATTTTAAATGAGGTCATATTCCCAAGGGGCTACTCAATTTGGAGACGGGACAGAAAAATTAGGAAAGGCGGTGGCGTTGCTGTGCTGGTAAAAGAACACCTAAAGGTGAAGGAAATAATGACTGCCAATCCACAAGAAGTTGACATAATAGCACTAGAGATCTGCTATGAGGATGATAAACTAATGATGATAAATGCATATAGTCCACCGCCAAGCAGCACATGGTCAAAGGAGGAGCTAGATAGTAAACGTGAAGGTCTTATAACAATAATGAGAGAGATTATAGCGAGAGCAGATAACGATAGATCACGACTGTTGATAGTCGGTGACTTCAACTTGAAATCCATAGACTGGGAAGCATATGAAGCTAAAACAGAAGATTTTTGGACCTGTAAATTTGTAGACCTCATCCTGGAAACATTCTTGTATCAACATGTTAAACAAGCTACGAGGATGAGGGAAGGGGACGTTCCCTCCATGCTAGATTTGATATTTACCAGGAAGGAGGAAGAGATATTTGACATTCAGTACCTTCCTCCCTTGGGTAAAAGTGACCATGTCTTTTTGGGAATAAAGTATGCAATGCGTTATAAGCTGGAAGAAAATAAGGAGGTTGAAGCAGTTGAAAAACCAGACTTCAGGAGAGGACATTATGGTGACCTTAGAAATTTTTTTAGTGAGTATAATTGGACAGACTTGATGCTAGGCAAGGAAGTGAATGAGATGTATGGCAAGTTTTGTGAAATATATGATAAAGGCACAAAAAAATTTATACCAAAACAGAGATGCAGAACTAGGAAACAGGATTGGTTCAATAGAAATTGCGAGAGGGCTAGAGACCGAAAGACACAAAAATGGAATCAATACAGGAAGAGGCCGAACCCCCAAACATACCAGCGATACAAAGATGCGAGAAACAACTACACGGCAGTGAGGAGAGAGGCAGAAAGAAATTTTGAAAAAGGGATTGCGGACAAATGTAAAACAGAACCAGGTCTATTCTATAAATTCATAAACAACAAATTGCAGGTAAAGGATAATATTCAGAGGTTGAAAATGGGAAATAGATTCACGGAAGATGAAAAGGAAATGTGTGAAACACTAAACGAAAAGTTCCAAAGTGTGTTTGTACAAAATGAAATCTTTAGGGAACCAGATACAATAAGAATTCCAGAGAACAACATAGAACACATAGAGGTGTCTAGAGACGAAGTGGAAAAAATGCTCAAGGAGCTCGGTAAGAACAAAGCAGCTGGCCCAGATGGCGTTTCACCATGGGTTCTGAGAGAATGTGCATCTGAGCTCAGCATTCCACTTCACCTGATCTTTCAGGCATCCCTGTGTACAGGAATCGTAGCAGACGGGTGGAAACAGGCTAACATAGTTCCAATCTACAAAAGTGGCAGCAGGGAAGACCCCCTCAATTATAGACCTGTATCATTGACAAGTGTAATAGTGAAAGTATTGGAAAAACTAATCAAAACTAAATGGGTAGAACACCTAGAGAGAAATGATATAATATCAGACAGACAGTATGGTTTTCGATCTGGAAGATCCTGTGTATCGAATTTACTCAGTTTCTATGATCGAGCCACAGAGATATTACAGGAAAGAGATGGTTGGGTTGACTGCATCTATCTGGACCTAAAAAAGGCTTTCGACAGAGTTCCACATAAGAGGTTGTTCTGGAAACTGGAAAATATTGGAGGGGTGACAGGTAAGCTTCTATCATGGATGAAAAATTTTCTGACTGATAGAAAAATGAGGGCAGTAATCAGAGGCAATGTATCAGAATGGAGAAATGTCACAAGTGGAGTACCACAGGGTTCAGTTCTTGCACCAGTGATGTTTATTGTGTACATAAATGATCTACCAGTTGGTATACAGAATTATATGAACATGTTTGCTGATGATGCTAAGATAATAGGAAGGATAAGAAATTTAGATGACTGTCATGCCCTTCAAAAAGACCTGGACAAAATAAGTATATGGAGCACCACTTGGCAAATGGAATTTAATGTTAATAAATGTCATGTTATGGAATGTGGAATAGGAGAACATAGACCCCACACAACCTATATATTATGTGAGAAATCTTTAAAGAATTCTGATAAAGAAAGAGATCTAGGAGTGGTTCTAGATAGAAAACTATCACCTGAGGACCACATAAAGAATATTGTGCAAGGAGCCTATGCTATGCTTTCTAACTTCAGAATTGCATTTAAATACATGGATGGCGATATACTAAAGAAATTGTTCATGACTTTTGTTAGGCCAAAGCTTGAATATGCAGCTGTTGTGTGGTGCCCATATCTTAAGAAGCACATCAACAAACTGGAAAAGGTGCAAAGACATGCTACTAAGTGGCTCCCAGAACTGAAGGGCAAGAGCTACGAGGAGAGGTTAGAAGCATTAAATATGCCAAAACTAGAAGACAGAAGAAAAAGAGGTGATATGATCACTACATACAAAATAGTAACAGGAATTGATAAAATCGACAGGGAAGACTTCCTGAGACCTGGAATTTCAAGAACAAGAGGTCATAGATTTAAACTAGCTAAACACAGATGCCGAAGAAATATAAGAAAATTCACCTTCGCAAATAGAGTGGTAGACGGTTGGAACAAGTTAAGTGAGAAGGTGGTGGAGGCCAAGACCGTCAGTAGTTTCAAAGCGTTATATGACAAAGAGTGCTGGGAAGACGGGACACCACGAGCGTAGCTCTCATCCTGTAACTACACTTAGGTAATTACACTTAGGTAATTACGAGGAAACAAAGTCCCCTGAACCCACAAAAGGGGGCCCAAGAGGAAGAAACCTCCAGAACGAAACCAAGGAACCCAAAGGAACCCAGAATCGAACCAGGGGGAGCCCAAACCACCACATTTGCCGGCGGAGAACACCACTAAAAGGCAAAGCACAGACCCCAGCAGAACGCCCTGGGAAAACGGTCCCAACAGACCGAAAACCGAGGGGCAAGGTGTGGGAGCAAGCATAGCAGCCAGGGGCACTGAGCCTAAACCCATAGGCTCAGACCCAAAATCAACACCCAAACGTTCCCAGAGGAACAGGCAATGGCAAGAAAACACCAGAAAAACAAAGAAACGACAACAGGAGAACAAAAACCCTGAAAATTTTTTGAAAACTCACCAGAGACGCTCGCTCGCACACCCAGACGCATGTAAACAAACCGCAACGCCGCCCTGGTGGCCACGCCGTGAAACCGGCAGACGAAAATGGCCGCCAGCAGGGGCTGTGACTGACGCTAAATACACAAAAACACGCCAGCAAATGTGGGAAGCTAGCAGACTGGAAGGGCGAAAAACGCCGCCCAACAGCAGAAAAACCCCTGAAGGGGCAAAACCGCCCCAGAACTGCTAGCAGGCAACCCCCACAGCCCCGGGAACCAACAACAGAGGCCCCGGGGCAGAGCCGTCCTCCAAGCCCTCCGCCCTTAAAGAAAAGCAAGAGCCCATGGGAAAGGCAACAAGAAAGGGCCGCTGGTAAGACCCAGAAGCCTTGGCAGGAGGCACAGGCTCAAACCTCCGTCCCCCACCCGAACGGGGCAGCCCTCGAAAACCGCCCGAGTCTCTGCCGCAACTAAACCCCGCCCCGACCCCGAAACCCGCAGACGGTCCAGAGCCGGGAACATGGAGAGAAAGGGGCGAGCAGCACCTAACCAAACGGGGCGGCCACGGGGCATTCGAGAGGGAAACCAACCTAGCATGTTGCAGCAACCTAACCTAGCTTGCAACATGGATGCCGCCGTACTCTGAACAGTAATAACATCAGGAGAGTACTGGAGAACAAGCAGAGAATCACTCGCAAGACTCCGGGTCAAGGTGTCAGTGACCCAACAGGCAGCATGACGGAGGTAAAATTGGCGACTGTCACCCGGAGACAAGGGAACAGCAACCAACGATCCCGTACAAGACGGGTTGGAACCCGGAAGACACATTCAATGGTCCCCCGAGCCCAGACAGGGGTTTCCAGGGCCCGTAGGGTAACAACTACGGGAAGCCCGGGCAAGGTGTTGCTAACCGGTTAAGAAACCCAAACATAACAAGAGGGTAGATTATAGCACTGAAAACCCCTGAGACGTGTACAAGCACAGGGGCCTAGCAGAGGGCCGCCAAACACTACCAGTGGAACTAGAACCACCTTAGGCAGACCCCCACCAGGCAAGAAAATGAAAAACAAAAGAAAAACCCCGCAAAAGTACACCGTCTCCAGAGGCAACAGAAACCAGCCGCCGCTTAGGTGGCAGGCTGCGCAACACCTTGACGCCCTAACCAGCACAATACCAATCCCTACCCAAGGCCAAACAAGGGCCCCAAGCTCCAGCTGGCCCCAAGGGCGAGGCAAATGCCGAGCAGCAAGAACCTCTACGGGAATGGTTCCCGAACGCCCCAGGGAAGATAACCCTGTTACGCAAGGGCAGTACTCACAGGGCGCTTAGGGAAGGCAGCCACTAAGCACATGCAGCCCCGGCACTGATGAAGTACAGTACAACCTCGATTCAACGTACCCCGATTCAACGAATCTCCGGCTAGTTCGCACACTTTTCAGGCCGAATTTACTCACCCGGTTCGACGAACAATGGTTCGCCGAAGCGAGGGATGTTCGGATTTGCTTACGATGTCCAGACAAGAGTTCACAGACTGGTGGAAAACTTTCCCATTCTATAACAGATTACAATCAATAATTCTCTCATATGACAAGTTGGATCACACAAGTGGATCACACAAGTGGACCACACAAATGGACCACACATGTGGACCACAAGTGGTCCACAAGCTTACGATTTTGGGACAGAGTTCACAGAGTGGTGGAAAACTTTCTCATTCTATCACAGATTACAATTAATAATTCCTTCATAAGAAGTTGGATCACACAAGTGAACCATATGAACCAAACACCAGCCAAAATGGTCCACACAAACACCAGCCAAAATGGTCCACACAAACACCAGCCAGTGATCCACACAAGTGAACAACTGAGTTTCCATGATTTTCGTTCACTGATTTGGGGCACATGTATCTTTGTACATTAATTTAAAGGATGAAGCGTGATTACCTAGCTACATGTGGTAAAATCTCCTTATAGACATTTTCTGTGATGAAACAAGATGAGTGAGGGTGGACATAAGAGAATACTATACTGTAAACCTCACTTTACAGTGAGGTTTCACTCACTTTCGTCTGTGTGTCGTCATAGTTCAGTGACCCATGACTTGAAAGTTTCATATTAATAAATAATTTCTAAAACCAGTGTTTTAATAGCTTTTTATTATCCTAATTAAACTAAACTAAATAAAACCGAAAATATGCTGTAACATGATAGACATCTGCTCTTTGAGAAATTACTGTATGTTATTGGAACAACTCTAGCGTGAGTGGACGGGTCTAATCCCTGTACACACACCATGCTTGTTTCATCCCTCCCTCCCTCCCTCCCTCTCTCCCCCTCCCTCCCTCTCTCTCTCTCTCCCCCTCTCTCTCTCTCTCTCTCTCTCCCCCTCTCTCTCTCTCTCCCCCTCTCTCTCTCTCTCCCCCTCTCTCTCTCTCTCTCTCTCTCCCCCTCTCTCTCTCTCCCCCCTCTCCCTCTCTCTCCCCCTCTTTCTCTCTCTCTCTCTCTCTCCCCCTCTCTCTCTCTCTCCCCCTCTCTCTCCCCCCTCTCCCTCTCTCTCCATCCATCCCCCTCCCTCCATCCATCCATCCATCCATCCCCTCCATCCATCCATCCCCTCCCTCCATCCATCCATCCCCTCCCTCCATCCATCCATCCCCTCCCTCCATCCATCCACCCATCCATCCATCCATCCCCTCCCTCCCTCCCTCCATCCATCCATCCATCCATCCCCTCCCTCCCTCCCTCCCTCCATCCATCCATCCATCCATCCCCTCCCTCCATCCATCCATCCATCCCCTCCCTCCATCCCTCCATCCATCCATCCCCTCCATCCATCCATCCATCCCCTCCATCCATCCATCCATCCCCTCCATCCATCCATCCATCCCCTCCATCCATCCATCCCCTCCCTCCCTCCATCCATCCATCCATCCATCCATCCATCCATCCATCCATCCATCCATCCATCCATCCATCCATCCCCTCCCTCCCTACCTCCATCCATCCATCCATCCATCCATCCCCTCCCTCCATCCCTCCATCCCCTCCATCCATCCATCCATCCCCTCCATCCATCCATCCATCCCCTCCATCCATCCATCCATCCCCTCCCTCCATCCATCCATCCCCTCCATCCATCCATCCCCTCCCTCCCTCCATCCATCCCCTTCTCCCTCCCTCCATCCATCCCCTCCCTCCATCCATCCATCCATCCATCCCCTTCATCCATCCCCTCCATCCATCCATCCATCCCCTCCCTCCATCCATCCATCCCCTCCCTCCCACCATCTATCCATCCATCCATCCCCTCCCTCCCACCATCTATCCATCCATCCCCTCCCTCCATCCATCCATCCATCCCCTCCATCCATCCATCCACCCCCTCCCTCCATCCATCCATCCCCTCCCACCATCCATCCATCCCCTCCATCCATCCATCCCCTCCCTCCCTCCATCCATCCCCTCCCGCCATCCATCCATCCATCCATCCCCTCCATCCATCCATCCATCCATCCCCTCCCTCCATCCATCCATCCATCCCCTCCATCCATCCATCCCCTCCATCCATCCATCCCCTCCCTCCATCCATCCATCCATCCCCTCCCTCCCACCATCTATCCATCCATCCCCTCCCTCCATCCATCCATCCATCCCCTCCCTCCATCCATCCATCCCCTCCCTCCCTCCATCCATCCATCCCCTCCCTCCATCCATCCATCCATCCCCTCCCTCCATCCATCCCCTCCCTCCATCCATCCATCCATCCCCTCCCTCCATCCATCCATCCATCCATCCATCCCCTCCATCCATCCCCTCCCTCCATCCATCCATCCATCCCCTCCCTCCATCCATCCATCCATCCCCCCTCCATCCATCCATCCACTCCCTACCTCCATCCATCCATCCATCCCCTCCCTCCATCCCCTTTCTCCCTCCATCCATCCAGAATTGAAGAAAGAAATCAAGTTAAAAAAAAAAAGTTAACTGGGTCAGAGTTAGGGTTATCAGCGAGTCGGTCCCTTCACCACCACCGACACACCTCCCCCCCCCCCACCCCTACAGCCCATACACACACACACACCCTCAAATCATCCATCCTTCCATCCCTCCCTCCATCCTACCATCAATCCATCTACATCCTCTCCTTCCCTGCCTCCCTCCGTGCCTGTCTCCCTCCGTGCTTGCCTCCCTCCCTGCCTCTCCCTCACAATCTCTGCCTGCCCACCTCCTTCCCAACCTCCCACTGATTTGTGGCAGACATATCTTTGTAAATTAATTTAAAGGCTGAAGCGTGATTAGCTAGCTACATGTCGTAAAATCTCCTTATAGACATTTTCTGTGATAAAACAAGGTGAGTGAGGGTGGACAGATAAGGGAATACTGTTCTGTAAACCTCACTTGGTTTTCCTTTGTCTGTGTCGTTATAGTTCAGTGACCCATGACTTTGAAAGTTTCAGACTAATAAATCATTTCTAAAACCAATGCTTTAATAGCTTTTTATTATCCTAATTAAACTAAACTAAATAAAACCGAAAATATACTGTAATATGATAGACATCTGCTATTTGAGAAATTATTTGTTATTGGAACAACTCCAGCGTGAGCGAGTGGACGGGTCTAATCCCTGTACACACACACCATGCGTTTCTCGTTTCAATTCGTCGCCACAGTTCAGTGACTACGGCTTCGAAATAATAAAATTAATAAATCATTAAATCAATGGTCATTTAACAGATGATGAGATTATACAAAATGTTACTGGCACTGTTGACGTTCCCAGCACCAGCACAGCCGTTCCCAGCACCAGCACAGCCGTACCCAGCACCAGCACAGCCGTACCCAGCACCAGCACAGCCGTACCCAGCACCAGCACAGCCGTACCCAGCACCAGCACAGCCGTACCCAGCACCAGCACAGCCGTACCCAGCACCAGCACAGCCGTACCCAGCACCAGCACAGCCGTACCCAGCACCAGCACAGCCATCCCCAGCACCAGCACAGCCGTACCCAGCACCAGCACAGCCGTACCCAGCACGAGTACAGCCGTACCCAGCACCAGCACAAAAGCAGCTGAAGCCAACACAGCAGCAGCGAGCACCAGCAAAGCTGATGCAAACATCTAAAAACATCGTGTGTGAAGTGAACAATTAGAATAAGTGTTAAATTCAAGTGTGTACATAGTGTTAAAATTAAAGTTGCAATAATTCTAATGTACAATAGTTTTCAAGAACTGTATTGTAGTACTCAACATACAGCAAAACCACTTTTAATAATACAGTGCTAACGGCTTAATGCACTGCAGTACCTATTTACTGTAGAGCATTCACAACTTCACAAAACTTCAAGATGGACATAACTCCAACAATAAGGTAAATACATGAATTACAGTACTTTTAGTAGAGTAGTAAAATATAGGTACAGTAAGTAATATGATACAATGCATTTTTATTGTGTACAAGAAAAAAAAAGACACTGACGCAAACGCCTCTTGAAGGTCACCTCTTGCAACGAATCCAACGCTCCAACGAACTGGGGGTGGTCCCATATAGTACGTTGAACCGAGGTTGTACTGTACTCCTGGCCACCGCACACCACAACACACGGCAGTGAACGCCACACAAGGCAAACACCGCCTAGGAAACTGAGGCCAGAGAAGCGTCAATCCCGGTTGACATTAGCGAACGAACTGAAGCTTGGCAGCCGGCGCGGTAGGTCCGGGGCTCCCCCCTCCCCCTCCCGGGGTGGGGAGGGCTGCGCGGACGATCGGCGCGGCAGTAAAGTGTGATGTTTGCTTGTTTGCTTGTTTCCTTGGGATTGTAGGGAGTTTTCTACCTCTCTGTTCGGTTTTTGTTGTAGTTTCTTACCATGTGGGGTTTGTTTTGTTACGCCTACCTTTCTGGGTGCCTAACCCCGGTCGATGGCAGATAAGGAAAACCCCCAACCATATGGGGTTTTCCAGGGCCATTGCTCCCTGAAACCTCTCTGAAGGGGCCAGGTTCTGGCGCTGGTCCCTGGTAGGTCTGAACTCCTTAGCTAATGTCCCGGTCTAACATAACATACATTAGCCCGATAAGCTCCAGGGAGCCGTAGGGGCTCCCCACAGAAAAGAGCGTTGAATGTAATGAAACTCCATTTTCTGGGTGAGTCCCGGAGGCTCCCCGGAGCTATCCATGGCTGATATGGATACCCTAACTATTTTGCATCAGTCGGTGTGGGTGGAGTTCTAGGCCTACCGGGGACCACGAGCCAGAACCTGGCCCCCTCAGAGAGGCACAGGGAGCAATGGCCCATAGCATTGCACATGTGATTTGGAGCATTCTATATCTGCCATCGACTGGGACAGGCACCCAGAGAGGTAAGCGCCACAAAACAAACCCCTATTCTGGTTAACAACAAAAATCGACAAACGAGTGGACAGAACTTCCCCAGAAAAACGAACTAACGAGCATGACGTCACATGGTAAAGGTGAAGGAAATAATGACTGCCAATCCACAAGAAGTTGACATAATAGCACTAGAGATCTGCTATGAGGATGATAAACTAATGATGATAAATGCATATAGTCCACCGCCAAGCAGCACATGGTCAAAGGAGGAGCTAGATAGTAAACGTGAAGGTCTTATAACAATAATGAGAGAGATTATAGCGAGAGCGGATAACGATAGATCACGACTGTTGATAGTCGGTGACTTCAACTTGAAATCCATAGACTGGGAAGCATATGAAGCTAAAACAGAAGATTTTTGGACCTGTAAATTTGTAGACCTCATCCTGGAAACATTCTTGTATCAACATGTTAAACAAGCTACGAGGATGAGGGAAGGGGACGTTCCCTCCATGCTAGATTTGATATTTACCAGGAAGGAGGAAGAGATATTTGACATTCAGTACCTTCCTCCCTTGGGAAAAAAGTGACCATGTCTTTTTGGGAATAAAGTATGCAATGCGTTATAAGCTGGAAGAAAATAAGGAGGTTGAAGCAGTTGAAAAACCAGACTTCAGGAGAGGACATTATGGTGACCTTAGAAATTTTTTTAGTGAGTATAATTGGACAGACTTGATGCTAGGCAAGGAAGTGAATGAGATGTATGGCAAGTTTTGTGAAATATATGATAAAGGCACAAAAAAATTTATACCAAAACAGAGATGCAGAACTAGGAAACAGGATTGGTTCAATAGAAATTGCGAGAGGGCTAGAGACCGAAAGACACAAAAATGGAATCAATACAGGAAGAGGCCGAACCCCCAAACATACCAGCGATACAAAGATGCGAGAAACAACTACACGGCAGTGAGGAGAGAGGCAGAAAGAAATTTTGAAAAAGGGATTGCGGACAAATGTAAAACAGAACCAGGTCTATTCTATAAATTCATAAACAACAAATTGCAGGTAAAGGATAATATTCAGAGGTTGAAAATGGGAAATAGATTCACGGAAGATGAAAAGGAAATGTGTGAAACACTAAACGAAAAGTTCCAAAGTGTGTTTGTACAAAATGAAATCTTTAGGGAACCAGATACAATAAGAATTCCAGAGAACAACATAGAACACATAGAGGTGTCTAGAGACGAAGTGGAAAAAATGCTCAAGGAGCTCGGTAAGAACAAAGCAGCTGGCCCAGATGGCGTTTCACCATGGGTTCTGAGAGAATGTGCATCTGAGCTCAGCATTCCACTTCACCTGATCTTTCAGGCATCCCTGTATACAGGAATCGTAGCAGACGGGTGGAAACAGGCTAACATAGTTCCAATCTACAAAAGTGGCAGCAGGGAAGACCCCCTCAATTATAGACCTGTATCATTGACAAGTGTAATAGTGAAAGTATTGGAAAAACTAATCAAAACTAAATGGGTAGAACACCTAGAGAGAAATGATATAATATCAGACAGACAGTATGGTTTTCGATCTGGAAGATCCTGTGTATCGAATTTACTCAGTTTCTATGATCGAGCCACAGAGATATTACAGGAAAGAGATGGTTGGGTTGACTGCATCTATCTGGACCTAAAAAAGGCTTTCGACAGAGTTCCACATAAGAGGTTGTTCTGGAAACTGGAAAATATTGGAGGGGTGACAGGTAAGCTTCTATCATGGATGAAAAATTTTCTGACTGATAGAAAAATGAGGGCAGTAATCAGAGGCAATGTATCAGAATGGAGAAATGTCACAAGTGGAGTACCACAGGGTTCAGTTCGTGCACCAGTGATGTTTATTGTGTACATAAATGATCTACCAGTTGGTATACAGAATTATATGAACATGTTTGCTGATGATGCTAAGATAATAGGAAGGATAAGAAATTTAGATGACTGTCATGCCCTTCAAAAAGACCTGGACAAAATAAGTATATGGAGCACCACTTGGCAAATGGAATTTAATGTTAATAAATGTCATGTTATGGAATGTGGAATAGGAGAACATAGACCCCACACAACCTATATATTATGTGAGAAATCTTTAAAGAATTCTGATAAAGAAAGAGATCTAGGAGTGGTTCTAGATAGAAAACTATCACCTGAGGACCACATAAAGAATATTGTGCAAGGAGCCTATGCTATGCTTTCTAACTTCAGAATTGCATTTAAATACATGGATGGCGATATACTAAAGAAATTGTTCATGACTTTTGTTAGGCCAAAGCTTGAATATGCAGCTGTTGTGTGGTGCCCATATCTTAAGAAGCACATCAACAAACTGGAAAAGGTGCAAAGACATGCTACTAAGTGGCTCCCAGAACTGAAGGGCAAGAGCTACGAGGAGAGGTTAGAAGCATTAAATATGCCAAAACTAGAAGACAGAAGAAAAAGAGGTGATATGATCACTACATACAAAATAGTAACAGGAATTGATAAAATCGACAGGGAAGACTTCCTGAGACCTGGAATTTCAAGAACAAGAGGTCATAGATTTAAACTAGCTAAACACAGATGCCGAAGAAATATAAGAAAATTCACCTTCGCAAATAGAGTGGTAGACGGTTGGAACAAGTTAAGTGAGAAGGTGGTGGAGGCCAAGACCGTCAGTAGTTTCAAAGCGTTATATGACAAAGAGTGCTGGGAAGACGGGACACCACGAGCGTAGCTCTCATCCTGTAACTACACTTAGGTAATTACACTTAGGTAATTACGAGGAAACAAAGTCCCCTGAACCCACAAAAGGGGGCCCAAGAGGAAGAAACCTCCAGAACGAAACCAAGGAACCCAAAGGAACCCAGAATCGAACCAGGGGGAGCCCAAACCACCACATTTGCCGGCGGAGAACACCACTAAAAGGCAAAGCACAGACCCCAGCAGAACGCCCTGGGAAAACGGTCCCAACAGACCGAAAACCGAGGGGCAAGGTGTGGGAGCAAGCATAGCAGCCAGGGGCACTGAGCCTAAACCCATAGGCTCAGACCCAAAATCAACACCCAAACGTTCCCAGAGGAACAGGCAACGGCAAGAAAACACCAGAAAAACAAAGAAACGACAACAGGAGAACAAAAACCCTGAAAATTTTTTGAAAACTCACCAGAGACGCTCGCTCGCACACCCAGACGCATGTAAACAAACCGCAACGCCGCCCTGGTGGCCACGCCGTGAAACCGGCAGACGAAAATGGCCGCCAGCAGGGGCTGTGACTGACGCTAAATACACAAAAACACGCCAGCAAATGTGGGAAGCTAGCAGACTGGAAGGGCGAAAAACGCCGCCCAACAGCAGAAAAACCCCTGAAGGGGCAAAACCGCCCCAGAACTGCTAGCAGGCAACCCCCACAGCCCCGGGAACCAACAACAGAGGCCCCGGGGCAGAGCCGTCCTCCAAGCCCTCCGCCCTTAAAGAAAAGCAAGAGCCCATGGGAAAGGCAACAAGAAAGGGCCGCTGGTAAGACCCAGAAGCCTTGGCAGGAGGCACAGGCTCAAACCTCCGTCCCCCACCCGAACGGGGCAGCCCCCGAAAACCGCCCGAGTCTCTGCCGCAACTAAACCCCGCCCCGACCCCGAAACCCGCAGACGGTCCAGAGCCGGGAACATGGAGAGAAAGGGGCGAGCAGCACCTAACCAAACGAGGCGGCCACGGGGCATTCGAGAGGGAAACCAACCTAGCATGTTGCAGCAACCTAACCTAGCTTGCAACATGGATGCCGCCGTACTCTGAACAGTAATAACATCAGGAGAGTACTGGAGAACAAGCAGAGAATCACTCGCAAGACTCCGGGTCAAGGTGTCAGTGACCCAACAGGCAGCATGACGGAGGTAAAATTGGCGACTGTCACCCGGAGACAAGGGAACAGCAACCAACGATCCCGTACAAGACGGGTTGGAACCCGGAAGACACATTCAATGGTCCCCCGAGCCCAGACAGGGGTTTCCAGGGCCCGTAGGGTAACAACTACGGGAAGCCCGGGCAAGGTGTTGCTAACCGGTTAAGAAACCCAAACATAACAAGAGGGTAGATTATAGCACTGAAAACCCCTGAGACGTGTACAAGCACAGGGGCCTAGCAGAGGGCCGCCAAACACTACCAGTGGAACTAGAACCACCTTAGGCAGACCCCCACCAGGCAAGAAAATGAAAAACAAAAGAAAAACCCCGCAAAAGTACACCGTCTCCAGAGGCAACAGAAACCAGCCGCCGCTTAGGTGGCAGGCTGCGCAACACCTTGACGCCCTAACCAGCACAATACCAATCCCTACCCAAGGCCAAACAAGGGCCCCAAGCTCCAGCTGGCCCCAAGGGCGAGGCAAATGCCGAGCAGCAAGAACCTCTACGGGAATGGTTCCCGAACGCCCCAGGGAAGATAACCCTGTTACGCAAGGGCAGTACTCACAGGGCGCTTAGGGAAGGCAGCCACTAAGCACATGCAGCCCCGGCACTGATGAAGTACAGTACAACCTCGATTCAACGTACCCCGATTCAACGAATCTCCGGCTAGTTCGCACACTTTTCAGGCCGAATTTACTCACCCGGTTCGACGAACAATGGTTCGCCGAAGCGAGGGATGTTCGGATTTGCTTACGATGTCCAGACAAGAGTTCACAGACTGGTGGAAAACTTTCCCATTCTATAACAGATTACAATCAATAATTCTCTCATATGACAAGTTGGATCACACAAGTGGATCACACAAGTGGACCACACAAATGGACCACACATGTGGACCACAAGTGGTCCACAAGCTTACGATTTTGGGACAGAGTTCACAGAGTGGTGGAAAACTTTCTCATTCTATCACAGATTACAATTAATAATTCCTTCATAAGAAGTTGGATCACACAAGTGAACCATATGAACCAAACACCAGCCAAAATGGTCCACACAAACACCAGCCAAAATGGTCCACACAAACACCAGCCAGTGATCCACACAAGTGAACAACTGAGTTTCCATGATTTTCGTTCACTGATTTGGGGCAC